>NW_025927386.1:0-128943 GCF_016906955.1 Phacochoerus africanus
GTGGTGACCATCACGACCAGCAAAGGGCTCAGCTCCCCCATGTATTTCTTCCTCAGCTCCTTGTCCTTTGTGGAGCCCTGTTACTGTTCTGTCACAGCCCCTAGACTCATCCTTGACTCTTTTATGGAGCGGAGAGTCATCTCCCTCAAGGGCTGCCTCACACAGATATCTTTCCTCCACTTCTTTGGTGGCACCGAGATCTTCCTCCTGACAGGGATGGCCTATGACCGCTCCGTGGCCATCTGCAAGCCCCTGCATTACACGGTCATCATGCCCCGGCGGGTGTGTGGCCTCCTGGGGGCGGCCTGGGGTGGGGGCCTGCTGCACTCTGTGGGACAAACCTCCCTCATGTTCCAGTTGCCCTTCTGTGGCCCCAAGGTCCTCGACCACTACTTCTGTGACGTCCACCCCATGCTGAAGCCGGCCTGCGCAGACCCCTTCCGCATCGGCCTGCTCATCATCGCCAATGGTGGCTCCATCTCGGTGGTCAGCTTCGCGGGGCTGCTCGCGTCCTACGGGGTCATCCTGCGCTCCCTGAGGACCCGGTCCTCAGGAGGCCGGCGCAAGGCCCTCTCCACGTGCGCCTCTCACGTCGCAGTCGTGGCCCTGTTCTTCATCCCCTGTTCCTTTGTCTACATGAGGCCCTGTGTCACCCTCCCAGCAGACAAGATAGTGGCCGTGTTTTACACGGTGGCCACGCCTCTCCTAAACCCTGTCATTTACTCCTTCAGGAACGTGGAAGTGAAAAACGCCATGAGGAGACTGATGGGGAGGAAAGCGATTTGGGCAGAGAAATAGATGAGTCAGTCAGGGAGGATGAGGGGGAAGGGCTGGAAAATTGGGGGCCCCGGGGTCTCACTCTGTCTCGACCTTTAACTGACCAGGTGGCCTAGGGCGAGACGCCTTCTTTCTTTAAGTTTCTCTTTCCTCATCTTTTCGGGGTTGGTCAGGATTGAAGCGGTCTCTAGGATGAAGTCTTGGTGCTGCGCTGCCACATTTGACAGTGACCTTGAGGCAGATTGGCTGGTTTGGTTTTTCTGGACTCTCCCAGAAAACCAGGGGCTCCCTGGGAATAGTGAGAAGGTTGGTGGACAAGGAGAAGAACTGCCTCAGGAAACAGTGTCCACGGGTCCTTTGTGTTTGAAGAGTCCCGACCTTTGGATTTTTAGATGTGAAAGGTGGAGAGGGAATAGTGGTCACGGCAATGCTTAAAAATTCTGTTGACCCGGAGTTCCTGTTGTGGCTCAGCAGGGTGAGAACCTGACTGGTGTCCAGGAGAATGCGGGTTCAGTCCCTGGTCTCACTCAGTGGGTTAAGGATCCGGTGTGGCCGCCAGCTGTGGTGTAGGTCACAGACCATGGCTCAGATGCAGTGTTGCCATGGCTGTGGCTGTGGCGTAGGCCAGCAGCTGCAGCTTCCATTTGACCCCGGGATCTTCCATACGCTGCAGGTGTGGCCCTAAAACAAACAAACAAAAAACCAAGAAATTCTGTGGATCTGATACTCTGAGGATTTGCCTCGTGGGTTCTAGGCAGGCCAAGTTGATCTAGTAGGTTGTAGTCCTCCAAACAGAGGGTGTTTGGGCTTTTGACTGAGATTCACGGCACTCCTGCTGTCATTAGACTCAGGTTTTTTAAAGAATCAAATGGAACCATAAAAAGATTTGAAGTGCCTTGAAAGCACTAGACAATGATATCTTAAGTACAAGTTTTATTTTCCATGTGTCATTAACATTTTGAGGTCTGAATTTCTCTTCTGTTCACACCTGTCTGTGCTTCCCCCGCCTCCGTGTTTTCCCCCTTATATCTTCATTTGTTTGGCCCATAAGTTTTCTCTGTCTTCATCCTCTTGGCTTCTCGCGATTCTTAGCCTTTCCAACAAAGTACCTGGATAACTGCACAAGTACCATAGTGCCTTGGTACTCCCCATCCATGATCACCCCACTCCTTGTCTCACCCGGGAGCTGCCTATGGATTACAGTGGATGGATTTAACTGCTCTGAGTCCTCACTGCTTGCCCTATGATAGTTTCATCATCCTTTATTGAGTCCTACTGTATGTAACCACCCTTCCCAGTAGAAGTATGTACCCACAAACTCTAACCCCAACACGGACCCTCACTCACAGCAGGTTTTTTTTTTTTAACCTCACACGCTTCCAGATTAATCACCTGAAAGCACTTCTCTGATTTCATCATTCCCCTTCTCAAAAGTTTTCGGTGACTCCCCATTGCCTTCTGAATCAACCACAAACTCCTACGTGAAATGTCAACACCCTTAAGGCATGGCCCACACTTAATGTTCTATCGTTGTTTTCCATTACACTCTGGTAAAGCTCACTCTTTCCTGAACATTCCCTAGTGCCTGCCACCTAAAATATATTCCCCATCTCTACCTGTTAATATCTTACCAACCTCCAGTGACCAGCTGAAATGCTGTTACCTTTAGGAAGATTCTATGATTATCCTACCTGGATATGTCCTTTTCCTTCTTTGAACTCCCACAGTGCCCAGTGGGAATCCTTTAAGCACTTTCCTAGCTGTATTTCAGTGTTTATTTCACTCCGTTGGAATGTCACTCTTTTAAGAATATGGCCGGGAGTTCCTGTCGTGGCTCAGCGGTTAATGAATCCGACTAGGAACCATTAGGTTGCGGGTTCGATCCCTGGCCTTGCTCAATGGGTTAAGGATCTGGCATTGCTGTGAGTTGTGGTGTAGGCCGGCAGCAACAGCTCTGATTGGACCCCTAGTCTGGGAACCTCCATATGCCGTAGGAGTGGCCCCAGAAAAGGCAAAAAGACCAAAAAAAAAAAAAAAAAAGAATATGGCCTAAATCGTATTTATCTTTGTATCTTGCTCTAAGCAACATGTAAAACTCAATAAATATTTGGTCAGTTAAATTTCTCAAAGTCAGTAGTGCTTCAGGTTATAAGTAAACAGTGGTTGTTATATCACTATTTTCATCTCTAAATAATACCTCAATATTGTACAACTCAAGACAAACCAATAATCATTCCTTATATTGTTTTTGAGAATAATGTTTATATACAAAAAGAAGGAACATCTATGTGTATGTATATTTTACAATTAACCAAGAGATTTCATATATTTTATCTCGTTTGATCCTAAGGCACTCTGGTGAGATGTCTGTTTTAGAGATGAAGAGACTGAATCTTTGGGAGGTCATTGACTTGATCAAGGTCACAGGGGTAGTAAAACCACAAAGCCTGAGTCCAAACCCAGGTTTGCCTAATTTCTGAGGCCGTGTTCTTTCTATACATTCCTTTGCTTTTTTAAAGATTACCAAACTATAACATACATCTAAGTCTCTGAATTTTGAATCGGAGGCCTGATAATTTTTTTTTTTTTTTTTTTTACTGTCAGGCATTTCCCTCTAGAATCACTTCAGAGTAAAAAAAAATGTTTTAAAAAAGTGCAGCATGGGAGTTCCTGCTGTGGGACAGTGGGTTAAGGATCTGGTGTCTCTAAGGTGGCTCGGGTTGCTGCTGAGGAAATCCCCTCCATTCTGAGCAGGAAAAGCAGAGCCCAAGTCTTTTTCTAAAGTTCACCTCCAGAGAGTCAGGGCAAGGACCTCCCCAATGAAAGTGAAGGCATGCCTCAGAAAACTCCAATTGGAGTGAATGCTCTTCAACATGTGGTGTTGACTCAGCCCAGCCTGAAACTGCCTTCGCTCTTGGGATGATGGCATTCTCGAGCCTTTCTATTATGATTGCAGACTGTGCCATGAGACTCATAGCATTCAGAGTCTTCTTCATAATGAACAATGTGTGACGTGTGTGGAACTAGAAGTTCTGTGCTTGGATCATTTATGTATGTGGTTAATGTCAGGAGAATCGGGTAAAATTTGTCTTGCCTTATTGCATTGGCTAGGAGCTCTAGTATAATGTTGAGTATAAGTGGTGAGATTATGTATCCTTGCCTTGTTCTTAGTATTATGGAAAGTCATTCAGTATTTTCATCAATAAGTAAAGGAGGTGAGTTCAGGATCTTCCTACATTGCCCTCTTGAAACACCTCTCTGGTTTTGGAATGTTAAGACAATCTTGCATTCCTGGGATAAACCCCATGTGGTCATGATATATAATTTGTATACATTGCTTGCATTTGATTGAAATATGTTTTATTAAGGATTTTTTTGCATCTTGTTCATGTGTGATGTTTGTGATTTAAAAAAAATTTTTTTTTGGTCTGGTTTTGTGGGTGGTGATGCTGGTCTCATAAATGACTAGGGAAGTTTTGTCTTCTCCTTTTGAAAACGTGTGTAGGTTTGGTGTTATTTAAGTATTTGATGAAACCAATGGAATCATCTTGGCTTAAAGTTTTTTGCTGTGTGTAATATTTGTAAACTATGAATTCAATTTCTTTAACAAATTCAGATTTGTGTCAATTGTGTAAGTTGTGTATTTCTAGAAATTTATACTTTTCACTCAAGTTGTAGAATTTGATGGTTTTAAGTCAACGAATGACATTGGTATTAAAACTTTAGGTTGTTCATAATACTTTGTTATTATCCTTTATTTTCTGCAGAATCTATAGTGCTAATCTTTTTCCTTCCACAAATAAAAAATTGTGATTTCTCTTTTTTTCAGTAGATTATTTAGGCACTCATTAATTTCATTGATATCTTCAAAGACCCATCATCTGGCTTTTACCAGATTTTTCATGTTTTTTGTTTCCTTTGCAATTAATTTCTGTTATCTTTTCTATTCCTTCATTCTACTTTGATTGTGTTTAAATTGATCTTCTTTTTTCCATTTCTTAAGATATAAGCTTAGTTTACAGATTGTAAAACTTTGTTCATTTCTAATATAAAAACTATAAAATTTCTTTAAGCATTGTGTTAGTTGCATCCAATAAAATTTCACATCCATTTATATTACTGTTCAGTTAAAATGTATTCTAATTTTCAACTGATTTCTTCTTTGACCAGTTGATTATTTGCAATTTTTTAATTTTATGAATAATTGAGTTTTATTACTTGATATCTTGTTATTGATTTCTAATTTGATTCTACTGTGAATGATGTCATTCTTTTTACATTTATTGAGCTTGTTTCATGGCCTAATGTAAGATCTATCTTGGTGAATATACCACATATGCTTGAAAGAATGTTTTCTTCAGTTTTAGGGTATAGTGCTCTATAAATGTCAGTTAGGTTAAGGTGATTTATGTGTGGTTCAATGTTTTTTTTCTGATTTTTGAAAATTCTAACTATAGCTCCATTTGTGGGGGTGGTGGTGTTAATTCTCCAACATCACTGTGGAATTTTATTGATTTCCTTAAAAATGAGAAAAATGAGAAAGTAAAGATTGCAGATGTGCAAAAGGCATCCCAGAGATATTGAGCTACTTGTTCAAAGTTATATAACTACTAGGTGGCGGAGTCAGCCTTTAAACAAGGCTGCTTGATTCCTTGGTCCATGCTCTTAAGCACGATATTATATTGCCCGTTATCGGTCTTACCCTAGTCATAGGGGGTGGAAATACTTTTCAGATGCTGAGTTAACATAGATAGTAGTCAGGGAGCTAGAATAGTTCAAACTTGTCCCTGCTACTTAAAAAACTTATCCCCCCACCAGAGATCATTCATATTTAACACCGCTTTTTTCTTTTTTTTTTTTCCCTCACAAATTCATGGCACAAAACTGTGCCCTCTGTATAGTAGCTGCTTAATAAATATTGTTGGATGAATGAGTTTGGAATGATTCAGTACAGCAGTTCCTGCTGCAGTACAACAGGATTGGCAGCCTCTCAGGAGTGCTGGGAGGCAAATTTGGCACAGCGGTTTAAGGATCTGGTGTTGCCCCAGGTGAGGTGTAGGTTGCCATGGCAGCTTGAATCTGATTGCTGGCCCAGGAACTCCATATGCTGCAGGGCAGCCAAAAAAGAAAAAAAAAATTAAAAAAAAAATCCAAAGTCAGGTTAAAAACCTGACTTCCTTGGCCTCTAAAGTTTGAACCACTAAGTTCACGTGAGGAGGGGGTATGGCTGTCTCTATGGCCCCCTCCTCTAATTGGGATGCCCCTGGGGACTCATTAGCAAACCTCAAGGTATTTGCTAACCACAACTGTGCTATGACTTCTGAAGCCTGGCAATGGCTTTGGCTGGGGTGATGCCACGTGAGATTCCCTGAACCCTTTGTGCTTAAATGTTTACTGCCACCCTCACTTCTCCGGCCAGAGTCCTTGACTTTCGCTGCTCAGCTGGGAGGGTGGAGCTCAAAAGGTGAGCTCTCCTGTAGTCCTGGATTTCTGGGGACTCTTTGGTTAGAATAAACCTGAACCGGCCAAAGACTCTTATAGAAAAGTGATGTCCTCAGCTGCTCTCTCTGTTTTGTTCTCAGTGCCCAGATGAAAGTCCTGCTGTACAGCATCTGAGGGTTTCCTGCCTTCACATGCCTCAGGTGTGAGTTGATTCATTTTCACTTTCCCACAGCATCACTAGACTCTTTCTCCTTCAGTCATTACCTTGCTCACCTTTTAGCTGCGGAGAACACGTCCTCTTTGAGTGATCGGATGCTCCCACTTTCCTAGGCAGGAGTGTTGTATAGTGATTAAGAAGATAGCTTTGAAGTCAGGTACCCCGGGTTGCATTTCTGGCACTAACCCTTACTGGTCTGAGAACCTGTCCAAGTCATTCATTTACTCTTATCCTCATTTTCCTCAGCTCAAAAATGAGAATAAGCGTAGTCGATTCCTCCAAGTGATGTTGAGTGGATTAAGTGAGATGATGCTTTTCACCGCTTTACCCAGGGCTTGGCATATAGCATGGCCTAATAAGTGCAAACAAATGGTACAGTGCCATGTTGACTAGTCCTTCCATCTCCATGTGGCCATGTTCAAGTTCAGAGAGTGCTTTTATACATGTCTTATTATTTAGAGGCTTGCCATAGGGGTGCCTTGACCATGGCTGAGGGTTGCTGAAGTTGAAGAAGCCAGAAAGGATCAGCATTTATAGAGCAGGCTGAGTTCTCCAGCCTTTCCTATGGGCTGTCCTGCTGTGTGGTCCCTAGAACCACATTAACTTTTTTGGAAACTAGAGAAAATGCCAGAGCGTATTTCGCTGAGATACACTCTTGGCCCCCTCCCCAAAGCCCAGGCTCACCTAGCAAGGTGGTCTTTCTTGTGAATGACTCCTCAGACACCTGAAGCTTGAAAACCTCTTAGAAGACTTGTTTACATTTTACTCTTGTTTTTTAGAAGCCTGCTCTAGGGGCATATGGAAGTTCCCAGGCTAGGGGTCAAATCGGAGCTACAGCCCTGGCCTATGCCACAGCCACAGCAATGTGGGATCCGAGCCATGTCTGTGACCTACACCACAGCTCATGTCAACACTGGATCCTTAATCCATTGAGTGAGGCCCCCATCCTCATGGACACCAGTCAGATTTGTTTCTGCTGAGCCAGGATGGGGACTCCAACTTGTTTACATTTTAATCTTCTAAGGTAGAAATGAAGCTAAACTGCATTACAAATTTCCTTTCTCTTTCAAAACAGGGAATGTATCTGAAAACAGGTGTGATATCAAATGTGTATATTTTATACTTGTCATAAAGTAGATTGGCATTCCCACTGTGGCTCAGTGGTAATGAACTTGACTAGTATCCATGAGGATGTGAGTTCCATCCCTGGCCTCAATTAGTGGGTGAAGGATCTGGCATTGCTGCAAGCTGCGGTTCGGGTTGCAGACATAGCTCGGATCCCGTAGGCATAGGCATAGGCCAGCAGCTGCAGCTCCAATTTGACCCCTAGCCTGGGAACTTCCATGTGCTGCAGGTGTGGCCCCAAAAAGCAAAACAAACAAACAAAAACTAGATAAACAAATATGGGAGGGATCCTTTTCTTTGAAATAACAATTAGGTTATTTACCTGTTACCAAAGCTTGTTTGGGGGTGTACACAGTGATTATATTATCTTTGGTTATAGCATTGGCCATTTCCAGAGTTATCGCTCCTGTCTGTCCTGTGGGTAAGCAGAACCATCTGATCCAACCTTTTTCAGAATTTTAGAAAGTGGTAGGAGAAGAATTTTAGTGTAAAATACATATAATTCCTGCTGGGAGATTTCTAGGAGAAGATGCTTACTGAGCCCGGGCAGAGTGTCCTGGGACATGACAGTTATTTCCTGGTTCCTGCCTCTGGTGGTGTCATTGCTTACTCTTCTAATTTTCAGCTGCACCTTGGAGTAGATTCAGCTGCTTGGGGACAAGCAGGGTGTCTGGGGCCTTGATTTGGTAGGTAGAAGTAGGGGTGGTGGAGGCTCTGAGTGTAAATCCTTCGTGCCAGCCTGAGAGTCTCTGCCCCAGGCATTTCGATTCTTCCTCTCAGTCTTCTGGGAACGTTTTCCAGGATGCTCAGTCTCCTGGCAATGTCGGGACTGAAGCCTGTCTAAGTCTTTGTAAGTAAAATGCGATCTTCTTTACTGTTCTGCTCTTCACAAACGTCATTTGACTTTTTAAAAAAACAGCCGCAATAGCAAAATGCTTGTGATAAAAGCAGGCCTCAAAACGGTCCCGTGGGATTTCACTTCCTTTGTTCTCACACTCCGACAACCTGCCCTTGACTATGAAGCATTAATTAACATCCAGCATTCTCAATTTGTTGCTGATGTATTCATGGTACTTTTCTAAATTATTAATTGATGCACACAGAAGAGATGGCCTGAAGCCCAGCTTCATAATGTCAACATCTCTCACCTTCCCCCCCTTAAAAAAATCTTATTTTATCCTTAAAACAGCTCTGTTGGTAAAGGTGTTTGATATGATCCTAGGCCTTTAAGGGTGAGCAACAATCTTTGTTGACACCTGGCCGGGGCAGGGGGTGGGGGGTGGGGGCTCAACAATTTGAATTGAATTGAAATATAATTTTTAATCTCATAATCATTTATTCATAAATGACTTAAATCTGAAACGTTTGTTGATGGGTTCACTTATTCATTTATTTATTTACTCATTTGTTTAACATGCGTTCGTTATTTTCCCAGATCTGTCTCTAGTCTGTGTTCTGATTCACACACGTTCTGGGTGGATATTTGCATGGAACCTCACAGTTTCTAGGTAACAATATGCTTTCCACACACGGTATTTTACCTGTGGCATAAAGAAGGAGTTATGAGTGTTATGACAGTGTGTGATCTTGAGAAGCAAATTCCGTGTTTTGGAGCCTTGCCTATGTAAAATGAGGTAATAAATAAAATAAATTTCCAAAGGAAGTAGTGTTGATTTGAGCTGATATAAGCCAGAAGCTAAGTCTGTGTCTGGCATTTATGAGCATCAGTCAATATTACCTCAGTGATGGAAGATTATGTGCAATTGTGAAGTCCTATCCATGTACAGTAGGTTGTTATCATTATTTTTGACCTTTCTATCATCTATGTGTTCATTTTCATTAAAAATGTTTTAATATATATTTTTATATGTGTAATTTTTAATTGATTCATTTAATTAAGAAATGTTAATGTAGCATCTACACTGTGTCAGACAATGTCCTAAGCGTTGGGGATGCATTTGTGAACCAAGCAGACCATGAACCTTGCCTCAGAGGGGTCCTCTTCCAGTAGGGGTCAGCAGATAATAAAATATAAATATGAATAATTATAGAATATTTTGAAGATAATTTGTGCTACAGAAAGAAGGAAAAGCAGAATGAGGTAAGGAGGGCTGGGAGTGGTGAGACATTGCAGTTTTAAGTAGGTTGATCAAATAGCCACTTTGAGAAAGTATTATTTGCAGGAGTCCAGGGAGGTGAAGGAGTTGGGCACTAAATACTTAGGGGAAGCCTGTTCCAGTAGCAGGAGCAACCAGGGCCCAGATCCCAAGGTGGCAGCATGCCCCATGTGCTTGATGAGCACTAAGGAAGCCTGTGTGCCTGGAAAGGAGAGAGTTAGGAAAGTGAGAGGAGTATCAGTAGGGACCAGAGAGAATTCCCACTGTGGTTCAGAGGTAATGAACCCGACTAGTATCCATGAGGACATGGGATCGATCCCTGGCCTTGCTGAGTGGGTCAAGGATCCAGCGTTGCTGTGAGCTGTAGTGTAGGCTTCAGATGGGCTTGGATCCCTTGTTGCTGTGGCTGTTGTGTAGATTGGCAGCTGTAGCTCAGATTCGACCCCTAGACTGTGAACTTCCATATGCCATGGGTGTGGCCCTAAAAAACAAAAAAAAAAAAATGGGGGCCAGATTACAGTGAGCCCCATGTGTCATAGCAAAGGTTCTGCAGTTTCCTCTAATTGGAATGGGCACCCATTGCAGGGCTTTGAGGGAGCGCTCTGGCTGTTGTGATGAGAGCAGTCTAGGGGTGGGGTGTGTAGTAAGAGGAGAATTAGGGAAACAAATTCAGAAGCAAGGGAGAGAGGACTAGGGATAGGGTGGAAGCTGTGAAGGTGATGAGTACTCATTACACTGTGAACATTAAGCAGAAGGAGTCTTAACTGATTAGATGTGAGATAGGAGACGAGAATTAAGGATGCCTAAGGTTTTTGGGCTGAGCATTCAGGAAGCTGAACTTGCCATCAGCTGAGACAGGCTGCCAGAAAAGTATGTTTGGGGGAAGATCAGGAGTTTATTTTTGGACATGTTGAAATAAGACAGGGCAGGTATTTAGTCACTCCTTTATTCCAAAAATACTCACTGCATGCATCCTATGTGCTTGATATTGGACATTGTCTTGACACAAGTGGTCAAAAGCCTTGCTATCAAGTCATAGCCTGGTGAGGAGAGTAATCATGTAAATAAACAATTCTAGACAATGTCACAAACATCATGGTGATGGTAAGTGCCAGGGTCAGTGGAACACAGGTACTCTTAACTTTTTACACTTTGAAACTGAAGTCTTGAAAAATTAACTAATTTGCCAAAGTTCACAGTTTGTATACAGTATAGCTGGGACCTTGTGCTATTGTGATTTGTAGTAAGAAATGCAGTATATATTTGGTCTTTGTCTGTATTTGTAGCACAGAGATTCAAAAGCCTTTGGATGTCCTGAGATGCTGAGAGAGGAAAGGTCTCTCTGTTATGTCAGTGAGATGATTTCTGAAGTGCTCCTAGGTCACCTAAGGATGATGGGTGGTTGCCAGGAGAAGCAATCCTGTGATTGCAGGGTTAGTACTTTTGGTCCCACTCCTGGACCCTGGGGAAGCGGGGAGGGGCAGGAGGTTGAATTGATTGCCAATGGGCAATGATTTAATCAAGCATATCTGTGTGATGAAGCCTCCATAAAAACCCAAAAGGATAGGGTTTCAAGAGCTTCTGGGTTGTTGAGCAGGTGGAGATTTTGGGAAAGCAATGAGCTCAGAAGCTCCATGCCCTTCCTGCAGACTTTGCCCTATGCACCTTTTCCAGCTGGCTGTTCCTGAGTTCCTTTTATTATAAACCAGGAATCTGGTAGGTAAAATCTTTCTGAGTTCTGTGAGCCATTCAAGGAAATTAATCCAACCCAGGGAGGGGAGGTCATTGAAACCTCTGATCTGTAGCGATTAGGTCAGAAGCACAGGTGAAAACCTAGGCTTGGACAAGCATCTGAAGGTGGCAGGCAGTCTTACAGGACTGCACCCTCACCCCATGGCATCTGGTGCTATCTCCAAGAAGATAGCATCAGAAGAGAGTTGAATTATAGGACACCCAGCTGGTATCTGAGCATTGCTTTTAGTGTGGGAAACCCTTCTCCTCCATTTGCAGTGAAGTGTTAGAATCATTAGACTTGAATATAGTTTTCTTTTCTTTTTTTTTTTTGGTTGCACCCATGGTGTGTGGAAATTCCCAGGCAGGGGATTGAATCTGTGCTGCAGTTGTGACCAATGCCACAGTTTCAGCAATACTGGATTCTTAACCCATTGTGCTGCAAAGGAACTCCCTTGAATACAATTTTCTGCCTCCTGGATTTGGGAAGCTTTCTTATGTCACATAATCTGTGTCCTTGCAGAGCTGACCACTTTGTCCATGCGCAGGGCAGAGAACCCATGGGCACCAAGAACAATGTGACTGAGTTCGTGTTGTTCGGCCTTTTCCAGAGCAGGGAGATGCAGCATGTGTGTCTTGTAGTCTTCTCTCTCGTCCATGTGCTCACTGTCCTGGGGAACCTTCTGGTCATCATCACCACCAATGCCAGCAAGACTCTGAAGGCCCCCATGTACTTCTTCCTCAGCCACTTGTCTTTTGCCGACGTGTGCTATCCATCCGCTACCACCCCCAAGATGATCGCGGACACTTTCGTGGAGCGCAAGACCATCTCCTTCAATGGCTGCATGAGCCAACTCTTCTCTGCACACTTCTTTGGTGGCACTGAGATCTTCCTCCTCACGGCCATGGCCTATGACCGCTACGTGGCCATCTGCAGGCCCCTGCACTACACGACCATCATGGATCGGTGGAAGTGTGGCCTGCTGGCGGGGGCCTCGTGGGTGGCTGGCTTCCTGCATTCCATCCTGCAGACCCTTCTCACAGTCCAGCTGCCCTTTTGTGGACCTAATGAGATTGACAACTTCTTCTGTGATGTCCACCCCTCCTGAAGCTGGCCTGTGCAGACACCTATGTGGTGGGGCTCATTGTGGTGGCCAACAGTGGCATGATTTCTTTAGTGTCCTTCATCGTCCTTATCATCTCCTATGTGGTCATCATTGAACCTGAGAAGCCGTTCCTCAGAGAGCCGTCACAAGGCTCTGTCCACATGTGGCTCACATATCATCACCGTCCTTCTGGTCCTTGTGCCCCCCATGTTCATGTACATCCGTCCGTCCACCACCCTGGCCGCTGACAAGCTGGTCATCCTCTTTAACATTGTCGTGCCGCCTTTGCTGAACCCTCTGATCTACACGCTGAGGAACAATGAGGTGAAAAACGCCCTGAGGAAACTGTTCAGGGCCAAGGGGAGCTTGGGGGAGAAGTGACACCCCAAGAACCCTCTTGAGCCTGGAACTCGGGAGATATCCCATCTTGTAGCATCCAACACAGGCTTTGTCTCTCTAGTCTGATGATTGTAATGACAACGGCCCTCCTGGCTCTTTTTGTAGTAATAGTCCACCTGTTCCTGCAATCCTTCAGTCAGTAAATATTTATTGGCATCTGCAAGGAGTGAGGCACTGGTCATCTCTGCCCCCAAGAGGGTCACAGTCCAGGCAGCTCTTAGGGTGACATTTAAAAGCTCATTCAGGAAGCATGTGAGAGCCTATGGATGAGGGGCCTTCTTCGATGTTCAGGTGTCCCATTTATACAGTGGGTACCAGCACCAGGTAATTCCTTTACCTAGTGGTTAACAGTGCTTGATGAAATTCATTTTTTTCTCTGTGATGACCTTCAAGGCGCTTTATTCCCATTCCTTCATTGCATGCTCTCAGGAGGCAAATGAATAAATAAATGTAGCAAGAGGACAGGATTTACCACAGTCACATGGAAAGTCCTGAGTAAGGTGGAACTAAGACCCTAAGTCTGCTTTCACAGCTCTTACCACCCGGGCCTCCTTGAAAAAGACTGAGTGTATGGATATGAAACAGGATGGACCAGTTTTGAAGAGCAAGGGATGATGGCAGTCTGGGACGACGGGGAGCAGAGCAGGGGAGAACACGTTGTTGGCACTTCCCCCAGTAGTGCCCAGTCCTCCGACCAGCAGAACAGGGGCTCTTGTCTGCATGAATCTTCTTTGCTCTTCTCTCTCTGCTCTGGAGAGAGCCAATTTGTGCAGGATGGAATTAGATGTCCTGCTTAATTAACCACCATGGGTCATTTAATTCAGTTGGTCTCAATTTCCACACTTACAAATGGAGACGGTAATAGTGCCAGTTTCAGAAGTTTGCAGGAGGATCATCTATAGGACTTAGTAAATTCCTATATCAAAGAAAAGTTGTTCAAAGGTGGCTGCTACCTCTGTTTCTTTGAACATCTTCTATGCCTTTCTCTTTTCTTATCCCTACTTCGCCCCTGTCCTTTCCTCTTAAAGCCCTTGTAGCTACCAGATTGATTATTCATTCATCAAATATTTATTAATCACTTAGCCTGTGGTAAGTCTGTTCTTCCTCTCTCCCTCCCTCTTCCTTTCTTCTCCCTCCTTCTTCCTTCCTTCCTCTCTCTCTCTCTCTTTCTTTTCCTTCATCTAGTTTGTGTTATTCAGTGCAGTCAAGCACCCAGCCCGTGCTCAGAGAGGTACTGAGCTGGGGGGACAAAAACACATAAATGTTGCTGAGGTGTCTGTGGATTGGGGAGAAACTGGGTGAGGTAAAGACGTACCCTGGGACATTGACCCCAATCTCAGTGCTTAGCCCTGAACCCTCACTCCCTACAGGTTCTAGGTGGGGGCTAGCACAGGTGTCCCTGGAAGAGGTTTTGGGACTTTCTGCCACTTCCAACCCCCTCGGGCTTCCTTCCTTCCTTCCTTCCTTCCTTCCTTCCTTCCTTCCTATGTTATGAATACACTCTCAGCATATGGATGTTCCTGGGACAGGGATTGAGTCTGAGTCCCAGCTGCCACTGGCCAGGGCATCAAACTCATGCTCCCCCAATTACCTGAGCTGCTGCATTCGGAATCTTAACCCACTGAGCTGTGGCGAGATCTCCTCCCTCTCTCTCTTCTTAAGACAGGGCATATTCCAAACTCTCCACCTGGCTGGGAAGGTGGGGGAAGGAAGGATGGAGGGGGCCAGTGTCCAGGTCTGAAGCCATGGCTCTGATCCCTTTCCTGGGCAGGTGCTGGAGATATAGCAGAAAAGTAGATAAACATCCTTGTGCTCATGGAGCTTCTATTAACTGTGTGATAAAAGCTGAGGCTCACAGAAACCCTCCAATGTGACAGACATGATTGTGTTTTTAGTGAGTCTATGCCTCTTGACTTTGAACTTCTCAGTTTTGTTTCTCCACCTTTGGGTGGGAGAGGATGTATATAGCTGGCTGGAGTTGGGGGTTTCCTTTCCCCCAGGTAAGTTAGTCTCCGCTAATACCCCAGCAGGTTAGGTTCTGGTTAACTCGCTCCTCTGAGGAGCCCACCCTGTTAAGAACAAATGTTCTGGTGTATTTTCAAAAGGGTCCTTTTCTGCCCCCCCGCCCACTGTTGCTGGAAGCATGAGGGGATTTTTTTCTGACCTTTACTGTGGGAACTTTTGAAACTGGGAAGAACCCTGTGGGGCTCCTAGACCTGCAAGCCTTTCCCTGTCTCCTGTCACTTGTTAGGCTTCAGCCTCTATGACCTTCCCTGAGTTCCAAAGGTCAGGCTCAAACATTTGCTAATGAGGGAAGGGAGGAGCAGTCAAGCAACAATAGTACAGCCTTGGGGCAGGGTCCTTGTTCCACCCCAAGGGGTACACAGAACATCCTCTTTGAGCTCTTTGCAGAACTAAAAACCCCCAACAAAAGAAAGATATTAATTACCTGATGAAGGAAATCGACTTCACTCCGGAGAGAAGGTCACAGTTTGATAACCACAAAACTTGTCAGGAGATCCCCTGAGACCACATTAAAGGAATACGGGCTCTGCACACACCCTTATCCTCATCAGCAACCCCATCCTTGAAGCACTGCTAAAAAACTCCTTACCAAATCCTCCTGGGGTGGGACACAGTTTTTGAAGACCTAACTTTTATCTGGTAAAGCAATAAAGCTATTTTTTTCTCCTTCACCAAAAACTCTGAGATTCAGTTCAGCATCAGTGGGTGCACAGAAGCTGAATTTTAGCACCACCTTGTCCAGCTTCTGCAGGCAAATCTCACTATATTGTAGGGGGATTCACTCCCTGGGTTCCCCTGGAGGTTTTATCTCCAGGACTCCACACCGAGCCTCTCTCAAGTTGTCAGTTACAATTCAGGTTTTCCTATCCGGGCACTGATTCCTGTGGTTGTTAACAACTTGTGGGTCTCTACTGCTGGTAAATTGCATCTCCCTGTTTTTTGTGCATCTTCTCCCCAGTCTCTGGGGCAGTGTCCTCCCATCTCTCATGGATCCAAGGAGCGTTGTTGACTTTTGTTCATCTTTTTACTTGTTAGGCTAGAGTGGCAACTTCCAAGCTCCTTGGGTATGAACGAAACTGGAAACTGTGTTCTAGGTGTTTTGATTGTGTTGACCCTTTTTATCCTTACAACAACCTCATGAAGGAGGCATAGTCATTAGAAGTGTGGGAGATACCTTAGAAATCTATACATAGAACTTCCATATGACCCCGCAATCCCACTCTTGGGCATCTATCCGGACAAAACTCTACTTAAAAGAGACACATGCACCCGCATGTTCATTGCAGCACTATTCACAATAGCCAGGACATGGAAAAAACCCAAATGTCCATCGAACAGATGATTGGATTCGGAAGAAGTGGTATATATACACAATGGAATACTACTCAGCCATAAAAAGAATGACATAATGCCATTTGCAGCAGCATGGATGGAACTAGAGAATCTCTTCCTGAGTGAAATGAGCCAGAAAGACAAAGACAAATACCATATGATATCACTTATAACTGGAATCTAATATCCAGCACAATGAACATCTCCTCAGAAAAGAAAATCATGGACTTGGAGAAGAGACTTGTAGCTGCCTGATGGGAGGGGGAGGGAGTGGGAGGGATCGGGAGCTTGGGCTTATCAGACACAACTTAGAATAGATTTACAAGGAGATCCTGCTGAGTAGCATTGAGAACTTTGTCTAGATACTCATGTTGCAACAGAAGAAAGGGTGGGGGAAAAATGTAATTGTAATGTATACATGTAAGGATAACCTGACCCCCTTGCTGTACAGTGGGAAAATAAAAAAATTATTAAAAAAAAAAAAGAAGTGTGATCAGGGTTTTGTGAGGATAGTGTTATAGAAACCACAAAAACTGTGGCAGGGGAAGGACACAAACGGCACTCAGAAATATGGAAAAGCAAGGTTTATTCAGCACTGGTGCGGGCTCAGAGGAGTCACCTCCAGAGTCTGAGCACCAGGTCTTTGTTCTCAGCAATTTTTATACATTACAAGGTCTTGATTTTCCCATGTAAGCATGCCGGACCTCCCCCTTCCCCAAGCAGACAGTGTTCTTCCCTAAGAAACTGAGCAAGCAAGGTTACAGAAGCCGAAACTTATAAGCAATGTTGGGTACATGATTAGCAGGGCACACAGTTGCTGCATTATTACAAGAAGGGTGGTATGAGGCAGAGCATAGATGAAAAGACTTGCAGCTGCCTTTTTAGTCAAGGGGGCGGGGGGTTGTTCCTTAGTTAAAACTCATTTCAATAGTAGTGTTGAAAAAACTTTTTGTTCTGTCTGATCCTGACAAACACACGTGCACATGTTGGTCTTGACTATGAGAATAATAGCAATAAAATATATATAGATACTGCATATATGTTTCCTTTTTAGATTATTTTCCATTATAGGTTATTATAAGATATCGAATATAGTTCCCTGTGCTATACAGTAGGTCCTTGTTGGTTATCTATTTTATATAGAGTAGTGTGTATATGTATCTTGATCCCGACCTCCCAACTTATCCCTCTCCCTCTTTCCTGACTTTGGTAACCATAAGTTTGTTTTCTATGTCTGTGAATCTATTTCTGTTTGTAAATAAGTTCATTTGTGTCATTTTTTTAAAAAAAACCTCCACCCATAAGTGATATTATATGATATTTGTTTTTCTCTGTCTGGCTTACTCCACTTAGTAGAATAATCTCTAGGTCTGTCCATGTTGCTGCAAATGGCATTATTTCATTCTCTTTTATGGTCAAGAAACACTCCATTGTGTATATATATGCCTCATCCTCTTCATCCATTCATCTGGATGCTTCCATGTGTTTACCTTTTTGTTTAATTTCTTATTCCACTTAAAATTGATCACTGGACATTATGGAAGAAAGGATTCAATTTTATTTTTTCCCATATGGAAAACCGAATGTTCCATTATCATTTACAAAGAGTCCTCCTGTTTTCTGTTAACCTACAGTGTCACTTTTGTCATATATCCAAATTCTATAGTTGCATGAGTCTGTTTCTGAATGAATGGTGCACTGTCTTTTTTTTTTTTTTCTCTTTTTGTATTTTCTAGGGCCGCACCCATGGCATATGGAGGTTCCCAGGCTAGGGGTCTGATCGGAGCTGTAGCCGCCAGCCTTCGCCAGAGCCACAGCAATGCCAGATCTGAGCTGCGTCTGCAACCTACACCACAGCTCATGGCAACGCGGGATCGTTAACCCACTGAGCAAGGGCAGGGATCGAACCTGCAACCTCATGGTTCCTAGTTGGATTTGTTAACCACTGAGCCACGACGGGAGCTCCTACACTGTCTTAATTACTATAGTTTTATAATGTCTAGATACGTGGTTCAGTAAGTTCCCCTAACTTGTTCTTTTTTAAAGATATTCTGTCTGTGTTGAATCCTTTTATAACAACTTAAATCCTAAATTGTCAAATCTCACAAAATAACTTATTGGGATTTTGTCTGATATTGTTTTATATCTCTAAATCAATTTAGGAAGAATTTACATTTTATGAGATTGTTTTTTATTCATGATTATGGGCTATTTCTGATTGGTTAGGTGTTACTGGACAGTAAGTCCTTTGAAAATCTAAAGGCATAGATTTAGGTGACCATTAAGTGACTTATTAAAGAAATGTTCCCAGAGGAAGCTGATAAGAAAATAGGGGAAGCAGGAGAGAGGAGGAGAGAAGTGTAAAAAAAGATGCAATTTAGGTACCTTCTAGCAGTGAGTCAAATTAGACCTATTTTGCTAGAGAACTCTGGAGTGTAATTTATGCCTAAAGTTTTGATTCAAAGCAAGTGAATGAACCTTTTACATTCCCACAGTATTTAGACATTAGCCAAAGTCTTCTCTGGGGTTGGGTTGGGGCACTAAATTCCAAAACACTTTTGTTTGTCCATTAATATAGGGAAAACGGACTTCAGTAGACCAAGGGGAGCATATGCTAATTGTTGGCAATGAAAACACATAGTGGTCCTGAGTAACCCATCCATTCCAACACTTGTTATCTCTTACTTATTTTGGTGACCTTAAAAGGATAGAAAGATACAGACAGAAATATGGACAGGGCTTGATGTGCTCGGACATGCTCTCCTTTATTTTGACGTTCTTTAAAGTTTTATATCTAGTTGATAAATTTCTGCATCCAGCTTCTTTGGTTAGATGTGTGTTCTTTTTTTTTTCTTTTTGTCTTTTTGCCTTTTCTAGGGCCCCTCCCACGGCATGTGGAGGTTCCCAGGCTAGGAGTCTAATTGGAGCTGTAGCCGCCAGCCTATGCCAGAGCCACAGCAACACAGGATCCAAGCCGTGTCTGCAACCTACACCACAGCTCATGGCATTGCGGGACTGTTAACCCACTGAGCAAGGGCAGGGATCGAATCCGCAACCTCATGGTTCCTCGTCGGATTTTTTAACCACTGTGCCATGACGGGAACTCTGAGGTTGGATGTGTTCTTAGGAACTTTCTGATTTTTTTGCTATTGTAAATAGCATCTTTATTTTTTTCCAGTTTTATTGACATATAAATTGATGTATAACTTTGTATAAGTTGAAGGTGTACAGAGTTCTCCTGGTGGTGCAGTGGTAATGAACCTGACTCAGACCCAGGAGGATGCAGGTTTGCTTCCTGCCTTTGCTCAGTGGGTTAAGGATCAGGTGTTGTCATGAGCTGTGGTGTAGGTCACAGACGCAGCTTGGATCTGGCGTTGCTTTGGCTGTGGTGTAGGCCGGCAGCTAAAGCTCCAATATGACCTGTAGCCTGGGAATTTCCATATGCCTCAGGTGTGGCCCTAAAAAAAAAAAAAAAAAAAAAAGTTTAAGTTGTACAACATGTAGATTTGATATATTTATAAATTGCAAAATGATTGGCATATTTGCATTAGTAAATGCCTCCATCCTTTCTCATTTTTACCTTTTTTTTTTGGTGGTAAGAACATATAAGATCTATTCTCTTAGTAACTTTCGAGTATATAGTATAGTAATATTAGCTATTATCATCATGCTATACATTAGATCCCTAGAATTTATTAGCCTTGTAACTGGAAGTTTGTATCCTTTGACTAACATCTCCCCATTTCTCCCTTCCTTCCCCACCCCCGGCCCCCCATCCCCTGCCTCTGGTACCCACCACTCCACTCTCTGTTTTTCTAATTTTTTCTTTCTTTTTTGGGTGCCCCTCAGTGTATGGTATTCCTGGGGCCAGGGATCAGAACCAAGCTAAGGTTGCAACCTATGCTGCAGCTGTGTCAATGCTGGATCCTTAACCCACTGTGCCAGGCCAGGGATTAAAACACTACAGAGGTGCCACTGATCCTGTTGCCCCACCGCAGGAAGTCCTTTCTGAGTTTTTTAGATTCCACAAATAAGTGATATAAGTATTTGTCTTTCTCTCTGATGTATCTCACTTAGTATAGTCCTCAAGGACCATCCTTATTGTTGAAATGGCAGGATTTTGTTCTCTCTCAGGGCTGAATTATTTATACACATTTGTCCATTGATAGATCACTTGATTATCTCTGTATCTTGGCTATTGTGAATAATTCTGCAATAAACATGGGAGTGCAGATATCTCTCTGAGATCCTGTTTTCCTTTCCCCTGGATATATATCCAGAAGTAAGATTGGTGGATCATAGGACAGTTCTACTTTTAATTTTTTAAAGGAATTTCCATACTGTTTTTGAGAGTGGCTGTGCCAATTTGTATCTCCATCAATGGTGCACAGTGTCCCCGTTTTCTCCACATCCATTCCAACTTCCAACACTTGTTATCTCTTACTTATCTTGGTGACAGCCATTCTAACAGGTATGAGGTGATATCTCATCGTTTTGATTTGCATTTCCCTGATGATTAGCGATGCCAGGCGTCATTTCATGTACCTGGCTAATATTTGTATGTTCAGTTCTTCTTCCTGCTTTTTAATCTTTTTTTTTTTTTTTTTTTTTTTGCTATAGAGTTGAATGGGTTCTTTATCTGTTTTGGATATTAATGCATTATCAGTTATATAATATGAAAATATATTCTCCAACTCCGTAGGCACCTTTTTATTTTGTTGATAGTTTCTTCTGCCTTACAGAAACTTTTTAATTTGATGTGGTCTTACTTATTTATTTTAGCTTTAGTTGCTTGTACTTTTGATGTCATATCCAAAAATTCATTGCCAAGACCTGTGGCATGAGCTTTTCCTCTGTGTTTTCTTCTAGCAGCTTAATTGTTTCTGTTCTTATATTTAAGTCTTTAATCAATTTTTAGTAAATTTTTGTGATTGGTATAAAATAGTGGTTCAATTTAGTATTTTTGCGTGTGGTTATCCAGTTTCTCCAACACCATCTACTAAAGAGACTAACCTTTCCTCATGGAGTATTCTTCACTCCCTTTTCAAGTATTAGTTGACTGTATATGTGGGGGTTTATTTCTGAGTTCTTGATTCTATTCCATTGATCTGTATTAGATATTTTTGTGCCTGTACTATACGGTTTTGACTTACTATAGCTTTGTAGTGTAGTTTGAAATCAGGACGTTTGATCTCTCTGGCTTAGTTCTTTCCTAGGAGTGTTTGAGCAATTCTGGGTCTTTTGTGGTTCCACACAAACTTTAGAATTGTTTCTTGTACTTCAATGAAACTGTCATTGGAATTTTGATAGGGATTATATTAAGTCAATAGATGGCTTTGGGAAGTATGGACATGTTAACAATATTCATTCTTGGGATCCCTGCACACGAGATATCATTCTATTTTTTGTGTCTTCTGCAGTTCCTTTCATCAGAGTTTGTAGTTTTCAGTGTACAGATCTTTCATCTCCTTGATTAAATTAATTCTTAAATGTGTATTTTTTTTTGTCTTTTGTTGTTGTTGTTGTTGTTGTTGCTATATTTCTTGGGCCGCTCCCGTGGCATGTGGAGGTTCCCAGGCTAGGGGTCCAATCGGAGCTGCAGCCACCGGCCTACGCCAGAGCCACAGCAACGCGGGATCCGAGCCGCGTCTGCAACCTACACCACAGCTCACGGCAATGCCGGATCATTAACCCACTGAGCAAGGCCAGGGACTGAACCCGCAACCTCATGGTTCCTAGTCGGATTCGTTAACCACCGCGCCACGACGGGAACTCCTTAAATGTGTATTTTTTTGATGCATTGTGATTGGAATTTTTTTCTTTACTTCTTTTTCAGATATTTTGTTGTTAGTGTATGGAAACACAACTCTACATTTTGACCTCAGAATTCGATCCATTTACTCTTACAACAATCATTGATATGAAAGACTTACTATTGCCATTGGATTAATTATTTTCTGTTTTGTAGTTTGTCCTTTTTGACTCTCTTCCTGCCTACCTCCGTGAATTGGAGATTTTGCATGGTGTTGCGCTTTTATTTCCTTGTCTTTATTTTTTTGTGAATCTATTATAGGTTTTTGCTTGTGGTTACAATGAGGCTTCATTAAAAAAATGTCTTATAACAACATGGAATATTTTCTGTTGATAAAGATTTGATTTGCATACAAAAACTCTACCCTCTTACATGACCCTCTATTTTAAATGTCTCAATATGTCTCTTTTATATTGTATATTCTTTTACAAATTATAATAGCTATAGTTATCTTTGATACTCATGATTGAGTTTATGATAAGCAAGAGCCATGTCTGATTGATCCCTGAACAACAAAGAGCCCATAGCTTAAGTGCCCTGTGAACCTTGGTTGAAATGAACATTTCCTATTGATTTCTGAGGTTATGCTTCCCTTGAAGAAGTCTGAGATGTTAGTATCCAGGTCCTGCTTCCCAGGAGGCCTTCTGCCTGATGAGGAATGGGAGCATGGTTCTCTGGAGATCTCTCTGCTCTCACTTGATCATCATGCCTTCCCCCTGGTATCTCTCCAGCAGAGTGAATGCAAGGCTAAGCTGCCAGAATTCTTATTTTCTCTGTGGAACATGTGGGAGGCAAGTCTACTGTGCTTTTGTTTTAAATCAGTAGAATAGACCCACCAGCTTAGTCTCAGCATTCCTAAGCTTGAGGCTGCAGGGGAAGTAGATCCTCCATCTGGAAACTCCTGAGATATAGGATCCCTGGTTTATAGCTTTCAGACTGAATAACTGGGAAACTTGGATGATCTAGGGGCTCTTCTTAGGGCTTTATTTCCCTTTCTGTGGTCAGAACAAATAAAGGAACTGTGGTGAGAACAGCAAAGCCACAGAAACACTGGGGTAAGTTTGTTTTGTGAGCATGCATGTCTTTTGCATGTGATGATTACAATTGCACTTTGAAAGCAAAGTGAATACTGCAAGAAGCCCGTGGCTTTTTACAAAGTGCTCTCACAGTGGTCTGGTCTTTGCCTGAGGCAAGTAAAGGCATGCTAGGTACTGGAATTCAGGGATGAAGAAGACATGATCTTAGTCCCTGAGACCTTTGCTTTGTCATTATTTAGTGAACACCTCCGTGTACCAAATATGTGCTAAGACCTATATCCACTGTTTCTTCATTGTGTCCATTCAGGAAATGTTATTTTCTGAAGGTGCTTCAGTTAGCCCTGGAGATGAAGTGATGAAGATATCATCTCTGCCCTCAGCAAATTCACAATTTAGTGGAGCAGATGGTCATTTAACACAATTATGATTCAGTGTGTGAAGTGCTCTGATTCCAAAATGTCCTGAGATGAAAGGGGAAACTGTAAGGATCTATGGATTTGGAAGACAGATTTCTTATCTCTGAGAAGCTTCTAAAACTACACAGTGGATGAGTACTTAACTGCTGCTGGGATGGGGTGGGAGAAAGATGTATGGCATCTACCTGTGAGGTAGGTGCCCCGGAGGCCAACTGTAAGGGGGGATGTGTTGATACACACTGATGTCAGTGGCCTTGGACAAAGTCCAGCATGGATGAAGGTAGACTGCTAAACAGCCAGTGCCCAGTCTTGGTGATGCTTTGAAGTGTTGGAAGGCTGGACTTCAGAGAAGGATGTGTCGCAGCCATGAGTGTGCAGCTTGGGTGAGGGGTGGTTTGTATCTCTCTTGCCACTGGAGGGAAGTGAAGGTAGCAATGAAGGAGAGATTGAGAATGAGTTGTACTGGACCTTCAGAAGGAACTAGGTCACCTAAAGTCCAAGAGCAGAAGGAGATAATTGGGAGGAGAAGCAGAAATAAGAGGGGGCGCTGGGTGTCAAGGGATATGTCTTCAGAAGACTCAGAAGTGTATATGGAAAGGAGAGAATTCTATTTTGCCAACCAAAAATGGAAAAGGAGCAAAGGGAAGTGGGATGAAGGAAAGCTGCCAGCAAAAGTCAAAAGGATTCAAATGCAGTAGAGAGACAGTTGTCATGGAGACAGCAATACTCTCCTTGCTGTCCTACATCTTCCGGGGGGCCCTTCAATCTTGTAATAGGTTTCCCCTCCTCTCATCTGTTTGCCACTAGTCCAACCTCTACATAGAAAGTGATCTTGACTTTCCAGTTGACTAACATTCCTGATGATCCTCTACTGTTGAGTAAATGCTGAAAGTCCACAATAGTCCTTTATGGACTGGTACTAGATTTTATCTTCAGCTTTGTGGTTGCTATTCTCCAATTTACTCCAGCTTCACTTTATGAGTTTTCATAGCTTTGCACTGCCTCTTCTGTTTGGGATTTCTCTTCCTTTCTTCAATTCTACTCATCTTTCAATACCCAGCTCACCAACTTCTCAGATATGAAAGCGGTTGTTATGTAATTTATCCACTTGATGTAGGCGTCTCTTCTTTTATATCATTTCAGAACATTCTACCTAAAATATTCCCTCCTGGTGGTGACGTCATGGCTAACACACACAATGTGACAGAGTTTATTTTTCTGGGACTTTCTCCCGATCCGAAGGTGCAGAAAGTCTGCTTTGTGATATTTCTGCTCTTGTACACAGCCATTGTGCTGGGGAATTTCATCATTGTGCTCACCGTCATGACCAGCAGAAGCCTCGGCTCCCCCATGTACTTCTTCCTCAGCTCCCTGTCCTTTGTGGAGATCTGCTACTCCTCTACCACAGCCCCCAAACTCATCTCAGATTTGCTGGCTGACAGAAAAGCTATATCTCTGTGGGGCTGCATGTCACAGGTTTTCTTTATCCACTTCTTTGGTGGAGTTGAGATGTTCTTGCTCACTGTGATGGCCTATGACCGCTACGTGGCCATCTGTAAGCCCCTCAACTATGCCACCATCATGAATTGGCAGGTGTGTGCCTTCCTGGTGGGAGTAGCAGGCGCAGGGGGCTTTGTGCATTCCGCAGCCCAAATCCTCCTCATTTTCCGCCTGCCCTTCTGTGGCCCCAATGTGATTGATCACTACTTCTGTGATGTATTTCCCCTGCTCAAGCTTGCCTGCTCTGACACTTTCCTGATTGGTCTGCTGATGGTTGCCAATGGGGGGACCCTGACTGTGATCAGCTTCCTGGTCCTCTTAGCCTCCTATGTGGTCATCTTGCTGCATCTGAGGACTCAAAGCTCTGAGGGGCGGCGCAAGGCCCTCTCCACCTGTGGGTCCCACATCGCCGTGGTTACCCTGTTCTTTGGGCCCTGCCTCTTCGTCTATCTGAGGCCTTCCACCATCCTGCCTGTGGACAAGGTGGTAGCTGTGTTCTACACAGTGATCACCCCACTCCTGAACCCTGTCATCTACTCCTTGAGAAATGCTGAGATGAAGAAAGCCGTGAAGAGGCTGTGGATCAGGACAGTGAAACTAGAGGAGAAATAGAGTCTGAGTCTTGGTGTTGATCCTGGGGTTTAGAATGATGTTGAGTCCAAACTGAAGGGACAGAGTGGGATGAAAGACAGATGCCAGGACTTGTTCTAGAATTTTTCTAACAGGCTCCCAACTTCAACAACTTTGTTGTAATCACTTGCCAAATGTTTTCTCTTATTGTTACTTGATTAACCATTTTTGTGATAGATGTTTAGATTTTTTTAATGATTTTTTATTACTATAAGTAACAATGGGCTAAGTTTCTTTAATGGAAATCTTTAAATATTTTTAAAGCTCCTTTGCTATCGTACATTTACCGTGTTAAAATTTACAGTAAATTTTGATGCGTGGTGTTAAATCAATTCTCAGAGTGGTTGTAATCCAACACTGCCATTAAACTCTTTTTTTTGATAAGAAATAAGATTTTACTTAGTCTCAAAATATCTCCCTACAAAATATTTATTAATTGCAAGAGGTTAAATTTGACTTTATAATCGGGAAATCTGGAAGACATTCCCTGAAACACCTATATGTTTATGGTACTTAGATTGAGAGACACGGAATGTCATTACTGTGACATTCCTACCAAAAATATGTAACCTCAGGAGTTCCCATTGTGGCGCAGCAGAGATGAATCTGACTAGTATCCATGAGGATGCGGGTTTGATCACTGGCCTTGCTCAGTGGGTCGGGGATCCGGTGTTGACAGTGAGCTGTGGTATAGGTTGCAGATGCGGCTCAGATCCCACGTTGCTGTGGCTGTGGCTCAGGCTGGCAGCTGTAGCTCTGATTTGACTCTTCACCTGGGAACTTCCACATGCCATGGGTGATGCCTTAAAAAGAAAAAAAAAGTAATGTTAGTTTAATTTTGAAAACTGTCAGTTAAGCCCAAACTGAATAATATTTTGCAAAGAGAGTGGTCAAGATGATAGACTAGGAGGATGCTGGGCTCACCTATCTTCATGAACATACCAAAGCTCTAACTACAAATATAGTGATTTGTACTGAAATCTACCAGAGGACTAGCAGGATAACTCTTCTACAACCAAAGCTGTAAAGAAATATTTACTGAATTCTGGTAGGAATGGAAGAGAAGGGATCAGGACCCATTACATCTGGTTGGGGGATCCAGCAGAGGAGGGTGATATCTCAGGCTTGGGGGTCCTCCCTGGGGAGTGAGGGTTTCAAAGTACATATTAGGCACCTCAGCCCTTTGGTGTCCATACCAGGAAGACAAGCCACCCCCCCACCACTTTAGCTGAAAAACTAGTTGGGATTACTGGAGGCTATAAGAAACTGCTTATATGCTATGTATGCTCTTAAATACACACACACACACACACACACACAGGCACACACATGCTCATGGGTGCTTACTCCCAGTCACAGTACAAGGCAGCAGATAGAAAACTTCCTGGGGTTCTTGTTTGCCTGCCAGGACCATCTCAGTGTGCTGTCCAGCCCACAGCAGGCTCCTGCTTCACCCCTATTCCTCCTGGTGTTTCTCCTCACTAAGACAGAGGCTGCCATTGCCAGTGAGGATGGGCACACTTTGGGGAAACAAAGCCAGTTTGGACCTTGGTCTTGCCTCTAATCAGGATAGAGGCAGCCATTGCCAACATATGTTTTGGGAGAGAGCAAGGCTGGCCCAGAGTGGAGACAGCCACTGCCAGAACACCTGTCCCTGCACACACTCTCTGAAGGGAAGGAGGCTAGCTTGGGTGGAAACCTCCATCCCCAGAGTGTGTCGTGTGCACACTTGACAGGGGATGGGGCAGGCTCAGCTGTGTGGCACCAACCCCCCAGGCCCCAAGCCATCCTGTAATGAAGGTAGAAACACTGGGAAAAAAGTGAAACCAACACAAAAGTGCAGTCCTAAGCCCTCACACTCCAGACATGTCCCAAACCAGGGTAGAGACTGACACCACACCTGGGAGAAACCCAACTCCCTAAGGGATCCCTCCCATCGTAGGGCAGTGAGGGCCATTGAGTGGACCGTCAAAGCCACTGGGCACACACAGACCACATAAGAATATGCCTTCAAGATCAGGATAGGTGACTGCAACACTGCTTTCGCAGAGAGAGAGTTAAACAAAAGGAGAAAACTGAAGGAGACACTTCAAACAAAAGAGAAACAACAACCAAAAAAAAAAAAAACACCCAAAAAAACCTAAGCAAAACAGAGATAAATAACTTGCAATTCAAAAGATTGTAATAAGAATGCTAACTGAATTGGTAAAAGAACAGGCGAACACTGAGAATTTTAACAAAGATTTAGAAAATATAAAAAAGAGCTAGTTAAAGCTGAAGAATAAAATAACAGAAATGAAAAAAGCAGTGAATTAACAGCAGAATTAGGTGATTCAGAAGAATGAATAAGTGATTTGGTAGATAAAATAATGGAAATCACTAAGCCAGAACAGCAAAAAGAAAAACAAATTAAAAAAAATGAAAATAGTTTAAAGGACTTTTGTCACAACATCAAATGTACCAACATTCATATTATATGGCTCCCAGAAGGAGACGAGAGAAAGGGGTAGAAAATGCATTTGATGAAATTATATCTGAAAACTGAACTTGAAGAAGGAAATTGATATGGTGGTAAGGAATCACAGAGAATCCCAAACAAGATAAACCCAGAGAGCCACATGAGGACATAATTAAAACGGCAGAAGTTAAAAAGAGAATTCCAAAGGCAGTAAAATAAAAAGAGCCACATATAAGGGTACCCCCATAAGGGCAGCAGCTGATTTTTTCAGCAGAAACTTTGAAAGCCACAAGGGAAGTGGTGTGATATACTTATAGTGCCGAAAGGGAAAAACCTACAACCTATGATATTCTGCCAGCAAAGTTATCATTGGAATTGAAAGAGAGATAAAGAGCTTCTCAGACAAGCAAAAATTAAAAGAACTCATTAATACTAAACTATCCTTAGTTATTATTAACTTCTTATTAACTAAGAAGTGTTAGAGGGTCTTCTTTAAGAGAAAAGAAAAGGCTACACCAAGAAATAAGAAATGATAGGAAGGGAAAAATCCCACTGGTAAAGGCAAATATACAATAGACTGTGGATCAACCACTTAAATAAGCTAGAATGAAAGTTAAAAGACAAAAGTTATAAAATCAACTATAACTATGATAAATAGTTAAAGGAAAGACATGAAGATGTAAAATATGACATCAAAAATATGGGGGAGGAGTAAAATTATAATTCTAAAATTGAGATTTGTAGAATGTTTAAACTTCAATAACTATCAATTTAAAACAAGTAGATAAAATTATAGGTCATTGTGCCTGAACTCAATGAAAACCACAATTAAAAAAAACTATGGTAGATACACAAAAGTAGAGAGAAAGGAACACAAACATAACACTAAAGAAAATCATCAAACTACAAGGGAAGAGACTAAAAGAAGAAAAGAACAGAGAAGAACAACAACCAGAAAACAACAAAATCACCATAAGCCCATACCTATTGAGAAACACTTTAGGAGTTCCCGTCGTGGCGCAGTGGTTAACGAATCCGACTAGGAACCATGAGGTTGCGGGTTCAGTCCCTGCCCTTGCTCAGTGGGTTAATGATCTGGCGTTGCCGTGAGCTGTGGTGTAGGTTGCAGACGCAGCTCGATCCCGCGTTGCTGTGGCTCTGGCGTAGGCCAGTGGCTACAGCTCGGATTCGACCCCTAGCCTGGGAACCTCCATATGCTGTGGAAGCGGCCTAAAGAAATAGCAAAAAAAGACAAAAAAAAAAGAAAAAGAAACACTTTAAATATCCACAGACAAAATGCTCCAATCAAAAGCCATTGAGTGGTTATTTGGATGAAATAAAGAAGACCCATCCATTTACTGCCCAAGAGACTCACTTCAGTGCTAAAGACAACCACACCCACTGAAAGTGAGGGGATGAAATAAGGTATTCCACACCAGTGGAAATGAAAAGAAAGTTGGGGGTAGCAATTTACATAACAGACAAAGTAGACCTTAAAACAAAATCTGTAATAAAGGACAAAGAAGGACATTATATAATGATAAAGGGATCATTACAAGAAGAAGAAATAACATTCATAAACATAAGTGTTGAATATAGGAACATCCAAATAAACATTAACATAAATAAAGGGAGGAATGAATAATAATACAATAATAGGAGGGGACTTCAACACCCCACTTACATCAATGGACAGAACATCCAGATGTTTCTACCATTTAACATCCTATCCACCCTCCAATGCCCATTTGCAATGCTCCTGCCTTTCGGAAGCTTTCAGGATTATCCCAAGCAGATATGTCTTCTTCCCTCTTTGAATTTCCATGGCACTCAGTTAGAATCTTTTCAAGCTTTTACTACCTATATTTCAGTGTTTATTTCCTTACCCTCCTCCCCCCCAGCTGTCACTCTCTTGGGAATATGTCATGAATCTTATATCTAGCTCGAATTGATATACAATGAAACAATAAACATTTGGTCAGTTAAATTTCTGAAAGTCAGTAGTGCTTTAGATTATATGTGACTAATGGTTGTTACATCTATTTTCATCTCAATTTCTTTTTTGTGAAATATGCTTAGGTAACTTATCTGCTATCAATGTCTTTTTGGGGGTCATACATGGTGATTATATTATTTTTGGTTATAGCATTCCTTCAATGGCAGGACCTGGCTGGCTATTTCCAAGGCTGTTTCTCCTTTTTTGTCCTGTGGTTAAAGATAACCATCTGATCAAAACATTTTCAGACTTTTAGAAGGGAGTAGGAAAATGATTTTGCAGTAAAATACATATATTTTCTTCTGGGAATTTCTGGGAGCTGGAAATGCTTAATAAGCTTGGGCAGAATGTCCCAGGAGAGGACAATTATTTCCTTGTTCCCACCTCTGGCATTGTCATTGCTTATTGTTCTAATTATCTGAGTTTGGCTCCTCTGAGTGAAACCCCTTTGTGCCAACCTCAGTGAGTATATGCCACAGGCATTTTGGTTCTTCCTCTCAGTCTTCTGTCAATCCTGTATCAGGATCCTAAGTCCCTGGGAGATGTAGGAACTGGAGCTTATCTAAGACCTTATAATACATGATGGAGGACTCTCTGGACTCTTCTGCTAGTGACAAATATAATTTGACTTTTTTATTGCCACCACAGTAACAGAATGATTGTTGATACAAAGGGTGCTCAAATATAGGCCTGTGGGATTTCACTTTCCTTATCCCCACCGTCTAAAATACTGCCCTTGACAATGAACCAGAGGTAACAATCAGTGTCCTCCCATCACTGATGTGCTCACTGTAGACTTACGGCAGGTTTCCAAGGTTATTGTCAGGCCCAGAAGAGAAGTCCTGCCCATATAAAATGAGAAAATTAATAAAATGTATTTCCAAAGGTGACCGTGTTGAGATTTAAACTGATATATGCAAGGAGGTAAGCCTCTGTCTGGCACATAGTGGTGTAAGTAAATATTAGCTCTTTGACATAAGATTATGTGCAATTGTGAAGTCCTATATGTGTATAATTTTTTAAAGCCCTATAAGTATCATTTATTCCTTCAATCTGGAAATATAAATTGAGCACCTGCAATGTGTCAGGCAATGTTCTAAGCACTCAGCATGCATTAGAGAAGAAAAGAGACAGTGAACCTTGCCCATGGAGCTCATATTCTAGTAAGGAGAGGCAGACAATAAAATATAAATATAATAAATTAATTATATTCTATATTTGAAAGCAGTCTGTGCTATGGAAAGAAGAAAAAGCAAAACATAGCAAAAGGGGCTGGGTGTGCTGAGAGGTTGCAGTTTTAGCTTTCTTTTTAAAGAAATTTTCAATTAAAGTATAGTTGATTTACAGTGTTCCATCAATTTCTGCTATACAGCAAAGTGTCCCAGATATATATATATATATATATATATATATAATATATATATATATATAACATACACACACACATTCTTTTTCTTATATTATCTTCCATCATATTCTATCACAAGTGATTGGATATAGTTCCCTGTGCTGTACAGCAGGACCTCATTGCTTATTCATTCTACATGTAATAGTTTGTGTCTATTAAGCTCAATCTCCCAGTCCATCCCACTCCCTCTGCCTCCCCCTTGGCAAGCTCAGGTCTGTCCTCTATGTCTGTGAGTCTTTTTCTGGTCTATAGATAGGTTCATTTGTGCCCCATTTTAGATTCCACATGTAAGTGATATTATATGGTATTTGTCTTTCTCTTTTTGACTTAATTTACTTAATAATGATTTTTACTTAATAATTTACTTAATAATGATTTTTTTGTCTTTTTTTTTTTTTTTGCTATTTCTTGGGCCGCTCCCACGGCATATGGAGGTTCCCAGGCTAGGGGTCCAATCGGAGCTATGGCTGCCAGCCTACGCCAGAGCCACAGCAACGTGGGATCCGAGCCGCGTCTGCAATCTACACCACAGCTCAGGGCAACGCCGGATCGTTAACCCACTGAGCAAGGGCAGGGACCGAACCCGCAACCTCATGGTTCCTAGTCGGATTCGTTAACCACTGCGCCACGAAGGGAACTCCCTAATAATGATTTTTAAAAATGATTTTTACTTAATAATGTCTTCTATTCCCTTTTCTCTTTCTATTCCCTACTTTGTCCCTGCCCTTTCCCCCAAAGCTCTCATAGCTATCAGATTAATTATTCACTCTTCAGATATATTAATCACCTAGCATCTTATAAGTTTGTTCTTTTTTCCTCACCTGGGTTTATTCAATATAAGTCCCTGCCCAGCCCTTCCTCAGAGAAGTGACTAAGCTGGGGAACAAAACACAGAAGGGCTGCCGAGGAGTGAGTGTGGATGGGGTGGAGCCTGGGGTGAGGTTAGGATGTACCTGGGACATTGGCTCAGCCTCAGTGCCCACCCCTGGACCACCAGCAGGCTCCAGGTGGGGTCAGTGAAGGTGTTTGTGAGAATAGGTTTTTGATTTTCTGCCAGTGTTTTAAGCCTGCATCCTTGACCCTGGTGCCTTTCCTGGGTAGGAGCTAGAGATATAGCCTGAAAAGAAACAGACAAAAATCCTTTTACTTATGGAGCTTATATTTAAGTGTGTGTGATAAAAGCTGACATTGAAGTCTTCTAATATTCCTTTCTGGGACTATTTTAGACTACTGATTCAATTATTCTAATAAGTATGAGACAATTAAGGCTTTCTGTTTCTTTTTGGATCAGTTTTAGTAGAAGGTTGTATTCATTTCATCCAACCTTTTGAATTCATGAAATAAATTCATAGTTTAATTTTAATAGTTGGGAGGGGGATCCTTGATGGGCTTCCCTTACAGTTGAGGGATTATTAATGCCTCAATGAGTGTCCTATTCAGGGTCGGCTTGTTCCGCATTGATATTTCTCAGATAATCTTGTCCCCTGTAATGCTCCTATGATGCCATGTTTAATTTATCAGTTGATGCTGGAGATCTCAGTTGATCTGTATGCCAGAACTGCCATATAACATGTAAGGTACTATTACGACAGAGAATGGGAGCTCCACAGGGTGGAAAACTTGATGAACTCATTTCTGTGCTAATTCTGGAATGCTTTAGTGCACTGCAGTTAACATGAATCTTGTTTAGTGGATTATATTATTTATCTTGTTTAAACTCACCATCTGGAAATGGACATAGGTCCAAAAAATTTCTTTCAAATAATCCCCAGATGGGCATTCCCATCGTGGCACAGCGGAAACAAATCTGAATGGGAACCATGAGGTTGCAGGTTCGATCCCTGGCCTCGCTCAATGGGTTAAGGATCCAGCGTCGCCATGAGCTGTGGTGTAGGTCACAGACTTGGCTTGGACCCCGCATTGCTGTGGCTGTGGTGTAGGTCAGCGGCTACAGCTTCGATTGGACCCCTAGCCTGGGAACCTCCATATGCTGTGGGTGTGGCCCTAAAAAGACAAAAAGACAACAACAACAAAAAAATCCCCAGATAAAAAATAATACCATTAACACACACACACACACACACACACACACACATCTCTTCAGTTGTGATACATCTCATCCTTTAATGTAATAAAGCCATTAAGGTTAGCAACCTGTTTTATTTTTTTCTTTTTAGGGCTGCACTCATGGCATGTGGAAGTCTCCAGACTAGGGGTTGAATTAGAGCTGTAGCCTCTGGCCTACGCCACAGCCACAGCCACAGCAGTGGCATATCAGAGCCACATCTGCAACCTACATCACAGCTCATGGCAATGCCGGATCCTTAACCCACTGAGTGAGGCCAGAGATTGAACCTGAGTCCTCGTGGATACTAGTCAGATTCATTTCCTCTGAGCCAGACGAAACTCCAGTAACATGTTTTAAAATATTTTATTTCACATTTCTCATTCTTTAAATTTTTTGATATATTTAAAAATCTACCAAGTATCTTTTTTTTTTGTCTTTTTGCCATTTCTTGGGCTGCTCTCTCAGCATATGGAGGTTCCCAGGCTAGGGGTCGAATTGGAGCCATAGCCACCAGCCTATACCAGAGCCACAGCAACACGGGATCCAAGCCGCGTCTGCAACTTACACCACAGCTCACGGCAACGCCAGATCCTTAACCCACTGAGTGAGGCCAGGGATCGAACCTGTGTCTTCACGGATACTAGTTGGATTCATTAACCACTGAGCCACGATGGGAACTCCCCAAGTATCTGCTATTTAGGCTACACATGTAGATGATTTATTAAATGTATAAATTAAAACTTTTTAGTAGTAGAGGCAAGATTAAAAAGTTGAGACAACTGCACTATTCCCCATGTTTGTTTTCTTCTTCACACTAATGCAATGTCTATTTCTTTGCTTCTTTATTTGTTTATTGTCTCTCTCCTACCAGGATTTAAGCTCCTTGAGGGCAGGAACTTTTTCATCTGGGCACACAGACTGCATTTCCTAACCTTCTTACCTCCATGTGGGCTCTTGTCACTAAAGCGTGGAAATAATGTTCCTGTTTAGGTTTGGTCCATAACATGTCCCCAGTGATCCTTCATCTATCTCTCATCTTTGGCTGGCTGGGTGCAGATGACCCAGCAGATGGTTCTGAAACCCTGGAGACTGGAAGTGTCACAATTTGGAATGGGCCTGTACCCAGGAGTCATAGCCTGGTGGAGAACTGCCCACAAGTCCTGCCTGATAATACAAATCTGCATTGGACTTAGTGTGAATGAGAAATAAAGTTTTATTGGGATTAAGCCACTGAGTTTTGGGCTTTTTTAAAAAAATTATTACTATTATTATTTTTTGTCTTTTTGTCTTTTCTAGGGCTGCACTCGCAGCTAATGGAGGTTCCCAGGCTACGCCAGAGCCACAGCAATGTGGGATTCGAGCTGCGTTTGCAGCCTACACCACAGCTCATGCAACGCTGGATCCTTAACCCATTGAGCGAGGCTGGGGATAGAACCCGCAACCTCATGGTTCCTAGTTGGATTCGTTAACCACTGCGCCATGACGGGAACTCCATGGAGTTTATTTTTGTGTATGGTGTTAGGTGTTGGACTCTTTGTAATGACCCCAAGTTCATTTAACTCTTTTATGAATTTTGATTAAATTTTCCGAAATCCTATCTTAAACCTGTTTTTAGGGTGTGAATTGAAGAAAAAAAAAGATAAATAGCAATCAATAACTTACTTTTTTTCCTAGAGCTTTGCAATGTTTACAATCTGTTCATTTATTTATTTATTTTTTGTTTGATCCCGTCAACACCCTCGCTGATGTTTAAAAGCCCTAATCACCAATCAGGGGTTGGAGCTTAGTTATAGAGAAGGGCATTGCAGAACTTGAAATAGAGGGATCCCGAGTTTAGGAGGGCTGAGGTGTGGTGGAAAAATCCGTGGAGCACATGGGAACGAATGGGAGATGTGAGAGGCTACCATCCAGGGGCCATGAAGTGGCAGAGGCAAGGTACCCAGGTGAGAGTTGAGTACATCTGTGTGGTATGAAACAGACTGCCTGATTTCTTTCACAGCCCTGAGTACCATTCTCTCTGTGATAACAGGGGCCACGCTGGTTTCATCTGCTGCTTCCACGTCAAGCAGCCCAATACCTGACATAATTCATAATGAGTAAATGAATAGAGGATCTAAGAGTCTTTTCCATATCTCAATTCTATTTTACCTTGACTTGATTTATTCTAGGAGGTGTTTGCTGATCCACTAAGGTGGAGAGCTCCATCCGTATGAAAGCTAATCAGAAAGGCACCCACCAGGGTTGCCAAGGCCACTCTCAGGAATACACTACTGCTCCTTTGCTGTGTTAACACTGGGTTAATACTGTAATATTAATATTTTCTTTCTTTTTGAATAAAAACATTCCTTGGGTCATTCATATCTGTTAGAACGCTGGAAGTTTTTGTTGTTGTTGTTGTTTTCTTTTTACAGCTGCACTGCAGCACCAAGGAAGTTCCCAGGCTAGGGGTCAAATCAGAGCAGCAGCTTCTGGCCTGCACCATAGCCACAGCAACATTGGATCTGAGCTGCATCTGTGACCTAATGTTTTAGCCCATAAATCTCCTGTTTACCCAGAGTGAACGTCTGCTCCTTTTGGCAGAATCTGTCTAATTGTTATTCCCAGCCCATCACAACTGATTTTTTTTTTTCTGCACCTATGGTATGTGGAAGTTTCTGGGCCAGGAATCAAACTTGCAATTCTGACCTGTGCCTCAGCTGCGGCAACGCCAGATCCTTAACCCACTGTGCCAAATGGGAACAGCCACAATGGACCATTTAAAACTTCAGGATCATTCCTTTTTGAACCCCTAATGTGTATTCAAATGGCTTCAGTGAAAATCCTGACTGGGCCACTTATTGGTCATGGGAGGTAATCTTGAGCATGCTACTTATCTTCTCTTTGGCACAAGTCCTTCAATATAAAGATGGCACTCAACTTTTTTGGGTCATTGTGGAGATGGAGTGAGCTAATGCATGTAGAGAGCTTGCGACAGAGCCCCAAATGATTACACATCAGTATGTGCTTGCTCTTACTCTCTCTCTAAAAAGCTATTTCTATTCCTTGGTTGGTCTCACTCTGATTCCTCCTCCCCGGAAGCTTTTGTTTGTAGATATTGCCTGTCTTCCCATTATCCTTTTAGTGAGACTTTTCCCTCTTGTCTGTAAGTCTGAGGATTTTTCTGTAGCAGAGTCATCTTGGACACTAAACTTTGGCTGGGTAGATGAGCCTTTCTGACTTTGTTGAAATTCTTGCATATGGTTTTCTCGAGGTGATGGGTTCACTACATCGTGTCTCCTCATGACCAAGATACAGCAATACGACCAGGAGAGTGCAATACATGTTTAGAGCTCTAGTCTTAATCTATTAGGTTTTTGCTTTTTAGGGCTACACCTGCGGCATATGAAGATTCCCAGGCTAGGTGTCGAATTGGAGCTGTAGCTGCCGGCCTACACCACAGCCACAGCAATGCAGGATCTGAGCCACGTCTGTGACCGACACCACAGCTCGCAGCAATGCCAGATCCTTAACCCACTGAGAAAGGCCAGGGATTGAACTTGCGTCCTCATGGATGCTAGTCATGTTTGCTAACCTCTGAGCCATGACGGGAACTCCTCAGTCTATTAGCTTTTTGTCTGTAGTTTAGGTTGCTATGTCTGCAAGGAATGTGGAAAATGGAGGATGAATTCCTTCATTGCTAAGATTGTACCTAGGTCCATTTTTCCCAAGCCACCAAGAGAAGGTATTTTTGGGTGGAGTGATTGTGGGTGAGAGTTTCAGATCTACTGTGGATCCAGGGAGCTGTGGGTGAGCTCGGATTTTATTTGGCTTACAAATAATTTCTGATATTTCCATAGCTCATCTTTCAAGATGTGGAGAGAATGTTTAGAATCCTTCTTTCAGACTTGCTGTTGCTGAAATCACTAACTTTGGAGTTGCACGGGACAAAATCAGTGGATTGATGGCTAGCGTCTTGAAGGAGTGAGCTGGCCTAGAGGGATCCCTGAGGGTCATTTGTGATGATACCAGGGGAAAAAGTAAAAGTATAATTTATTCCTTTAGATAAACAGAAGAGGAAATCGAGGCATAAAGAGGTTAAAAATCTGCTCAAGTTCACATTATCAGTAAGTGCCAAGGGAGTTCCTATTGTGGCTCAGTGAGTTAAGAACATGAAATAGTGTCCATGAAGATTTGGGTTCCATCCCTGGCCTCACTCAGTGGGTTAGGGATCTGGAGTTGCTGGAAATTGTGGTGTAGGTTGCAGATATGGCTCAGATCCCACATTGCTGTGGCTGTGGCATAGGCCTGCAGCTGCAGCTCCGATTTAACTCCTAGCCCTGGAACTTCTATATGCTTGTAGGCGAGGCCATAAAAAGAAATAAAGTGGCAAGCCTGGGATGCAAATCCAGGTCACAGATTATGTTCAGATTATAATTTGCAAAAGCAGTGGTTCACAAATACAAGGGAAAAGTTCAGTTTACTAATAAGGCGGGTTAATTACAGCTAATACTTTCTCCACCTCCATTTTTCCTCACTTTACAAGTGAGAATACTGTGGCTTAGGAAGATGAAGTGAATCTCCAAAGGTCTCAGTTACTTATGGCTGACTTAGGACCAGGCCTCCTGACTCCAGGTCAGGCACTATTACCACCAAGTTGTGCTGCTTATGAAAGAGAATTATGAAACTCTTAAGCAGTTTTCTTTTCTTTTCTTTTCTTTTTTGGTCTTTTTGCCATTTCTTGGGCTGCTCCCGCGGCATATGGAGGTTCCCAGGCTAGGGGTCGAATCGGAGCTGTAGCTGCCAGCCTACGCCAGAGCCACAGCGACGCAGGATCCGAGCCACATCTGCAACCTACACCACAGCTCACGGCAACGCCAGATCGTTAACCCACTGAGCAAGGGCAGGGACCGAACCCGCAACCTCGTGGTTCCTAGTCGGATTCGTTAACCACTGCGCCACGACGGGAACTCCAGCAAGTTTTCTAAAATAAGAGGATGATACAATGAAAAGTGTGTGAATTTGACAACAGATATAGCTGTGGTCAAGTTGTTTTCTTACTTACTAGCCTTGGGATAGTAGGTAGGAGAAGAAATTTCACTGATGTTTAATTTCATCATCGATGAAGGAGAAGATAAAATCTGCTTTTCAGTCTCAGTGTAATGATAAAACAGGATGGTGCATAACAAAGTGCTGAGTTATTCATTCAAGCAGACCAATTATATGGACATATAATTTTTTTTGCCGGTTACCAAACTGGCTCCCCAAGAAAATTGGGAAATGTCATTCATCTACTAAGTTACTTCTCAGTTCATTTGAAATTGCTCTTTACAGCTTTAATAATTTCCAAAAGAGAGACCTGGATAGAAAAACAAAGAACGTTACTTACTATCAGCAGTGGCCAAAAAAATATAAAAATTTTTTAAAAAAGATAACATTTAGAAAAAAAAATCCTTATATCCATTACTGGCTGGGATGAAAGAGAGAAAGAATTGACCTCATTTTGGTGACAACTGTGGAAATTGGGAGGACCCTTTTGGTGAGAGATATTACAAATCTTTATGATATCTGTACTGCTCTATTTTGTATACATCTGGGAAATTATTCTAGGGATCCAGAAATAATTTAATACATGATGAGGTTTTTGTGGTGTTAGAAATAATGACTTATTATAGATACATCCACTTAGAATAATATGCAGTCATTAAAAGTAATACTTTTTTGGAGTTCCCATCGTGGTGCAGCAGAAACGATTCTGACTAGGAACCATGAGGTGTAGGCCGTAGATGCTGCTCAGATCTGGCGTTGCTGCAGCTGTGGCATAGGTTAGCAGCTACAGCTCCAATTTGATCCCTAGCCTGGGAACCTCCATATGCCTCAGGTGCAGCCCTTAAAAAAAAAATTAAAAAATGATACTTTTAAAGAGTTTCTAATCATATGGGAAATGTTTCAATTATAATACTAATCAGGATAGTATATTAAGTATATGATGAGATTTCAAATGTGTAAATGAGAAGTGAGCAAAAATCCACATATGGAAGAAAGACTGGAAGAAAAATACACTAGAAAATTGATAGTTTTTCTTTTTGGATGGCAGGGTTAAGAGTAATTTTTTTCATCCCCTTTAAGTATTTTCTGAAGTTTGCCTAATCATCATGTGTTATGTTTGTAACTACTTTTACTCTCCTTTTCCTTAGAGGATCTGCTGATACACAACCTTGGCAAAACCAGAGCTAACTACTTTGTTTTTTTCTGTTCCTTTGTCCTCTCCATGGGCTGAGTAATCTGGGTTCTGAGATGACACATTATGATGTAGGAGGGGTACAACCTGAGGAGTCAGAAGACATGGGGTCTGCGTTCAATCTCTCACAACCTTGCTTCTGTGACTCGAGCTGCCTACTTAGTATTTTCAGCTCAAAATGTTAGCATTTTAAAACTAAGATGTTTGCCCCAAATTCTCACCAAATCACTGTTCTTAATGAGTTCTTAGTAATGAAAATGGGAAGTGATGATTTAAGCGGTCCCCTGTAGCCCATAAATGGATGAAATCCCTTATGCAGTTTTTGAACCCATGTCACTTAGTGGGAGATTTCCAAGTCAAGGAAGTGATTATGAAACCATGCAGTTTATCACTGCATTTTTCCTCTCTTCAGGAAGCTTCTTTAATCCTGTCTAGGCATCATTCAAAGCAGGGGAAGGAGGATCAGATGTTGCAGAAGGATGGACCGGATGACCTGTTAGGATTTCTATTTGTTCTCTCACTCTGTCATGTTAGAATGTAATAAAAATTCTGATAAGAAGCTATTGACCTCCTTAGATGCCAGTGTAAGTTTCCTATATTGTTTGGGGTTTTAGTATTTTATTCATTCAGCACATACTCATTGAGCACTGCTCTAGGTCTGGCAATAAGGATATCAAGCACAAAAAATTCCTGCTTTCAAGGAACTCCAAGTGTAGTGTAGGAGGGTGGGGGAAGACCAATGCAAGATAGCGTGCAAAGAGCTAGGATGAAGATGCTATATGAATACAGCAGAGTCCTTATCATCTATCCTAGGGTGGGTAGAAGAGGTCATCTTTCTTGTGGAGGTGATAGCTAAGCCTAGTTTTGAAGCATGTTTAAGAATAGGTCAGTTGAATTGGGAAAGGGAGTGTAGGATGGGGTGGTGGGTGGGATGGTGGCAGTGAGGTGTGAATGAGCATGGCTTGGTCAGGAATTTAGGAAAGTTTAATGTGGCTAAAGCACATGGTAGTGGACAGAGATGGGAGCTGAAGGAGAATATGGATGGGTCAGTTGGGTCCAGGCTTTTGTAATGAGACTGAAATGCCTAGATTTTATTTTGAAGGCTGAGAGGAGTCTTTGGAGATTGAAACTGGGCAATGACATGACTGAATGATTAAATGTTATAAGTGTCACTGTGGTTGCAGTGTGGATGATTGAGCAGGTGTCTGGGGAAGATGTAAGGGGAGACCAACTGCGATGTTGTTGGAGCAACCATCGACTTATTTTGCCAATTAATCTAAATTTAGTGCTGAGAACTATGGTTGGGGTCTGGCAGGTACATAATCATGTTTTCAGAATAAATAAATGAATGGATGGATGAAGCTAAAGGAACAAGATTTGTGGGTGTGATTAATGTTGGAATTATGAGATGTACTAGTAAAGGGAGCAGTCAAGGTTGACTCTCATGTTATGGTGGATGGTGGAGGAAATATAGAAGGAGGAGCTAGTTGATAATGGGTGAGATGAGGAATTCAGTTTTTGAAGAGATGCCCACTGATTTTTTTTTCTTTTTAAGACCACACCTGCGGTATATGGAAGTTCCCAGGCTAGAGGTTGAACTGGAGCTGCAGCTGCCGGCCCACACCACAGCCACAGCAACACCAGATCCAAGTTGTGTCTGCGACCTACACCACAGCTCACAGCTACGTTAAATCCTTAACCCACTGAGCGAGGCCAGGGATCAAACCCTCATCCTCACGGACATAATGTCAGGTTGTTAACTTGCTGAGCCACAGTGGGAACTCTGGTAAATCCCTTTCAACTCAAGTTCTTGTTGCAGCTCAGGATTCATGGATAGTCCAAGAACCGTACAGAGTTTTTCATGCTGGGACTTTCACAAAACCCTGAGGCGCCAAGGGTGTTATTTGCGCTCTTTTTGATTGTCTACCTGGTCTCTATTTGGTGCAACCTGCTTATCATGATCACCATTATCTTCAGCCCACCTTGGGCTCTCCTATGTATTTTTTTCCTCTTCTATTTGTCCTTTATTGATACTTGCTATTCTTCATGTATGACCCCGAAACTCACTGCTGACTCCTTGTATGAGGAAAGTAAATCATTGTACCCATTTCTTATGAGGGCTGCCTGGCTCAGTTCTCTGTTGCCCATTTTTTTGGAGGTGTTGAGGTCTTTCTGCTCACAGTAATGGCCTGTGACTACTATGTGGCCATCTGCAAGCCCCTGTGCTACACGACCATCATGACCTGGCATCTCTGTGCCCTACTGGTGGGGCTGGCTTGGCTGGGAAGCTTTCGGCATTCATTGGTTCAGCTATTGCTGGTCCTTCCATTGCCCTTCTGTGGACCTAAAGTGATCAATCACTTTTTTTCTGTGACTTGTACCCCTTGCTAGAACTTGCCTGCACCAACACATATGTCATTGGTCCACTGGTGGTGGCCAACAGTGGGGTGATCTGCCTGTTGACCTTCCTCATGCTGGCTGCCTCCTACATTGTCATCTGCATTCCTTGAGGTCCCACCATGCAAAGGGGAGGCGCAAAGCCCTCTCCACCTGTGGGGCCCACTTCATTGTTGTTACTTTATTCTTTGTTCCCTGTATATTCATTTACATGTGGCCATCATCCACTTTATCCACAGACAAAACAGTGGCTGTTTTTTTTTAAATGGTTTTTTTCCTAGATTGTTATGAGATTATGTAGTTTGATAACATCCAATTTACTTTCTAGATTAACCAAGTAATATTAAATGGTGATAAGTGTAATCTGCACATACATGATTTTGAGAAAAATTTAATACGTTAACTTCACCATATGTATTTTTTTATATTTTAACTATATTCTAATGTTATTCTTTTTAAACATAAAGAAATGGATCCCTATAAGACCAAAATAACCCAAAGGCCATGAGGTTAGTTTTTACTTTTTCCTTTTTTTTTTTTGTTTAAACAAAATGTGCACCATGATGGTTCCACAAGTAAGGCAAATGCCTTGAATATGAAAGCTGTAGTTTGCAATGCACCACATCTAGAACCCAGGGGAAGTGAATCATTCTAATTAAACAATCGGGAAACACCATGACAAGTTGGTTTGCAGCATCCAAATTGTCCATTTAAGTGTTTTTTTTCTTAGTGATCATAGCTCCCACGTTATCACCAGTTTCTTCATTGTGTTTTATGTGTGATCCATCATAGAGTGGGAACTTTTTGGGCCTCCAGCAGTGGCAGTACACAGGTTTATCTCCCAAATCCTCCATGCCGAAAGCATGTACTACGTTGGGGTTGTCTTTCTGGATGTGAAGGTTTACCATCGATTTGTTGCAATGATCTTTAACATAAAGTCTTTTGTAAGCTAGATAACCAAATGCAGCTGTCCCAGCAGCACTGGTAACTGCTGAGATCCACTCAGCTCGTACACTGGAAGTCGTACTCATGGTGCCATCACTTGCAAGGATGTGCACAGGACGCTGAGCACAAACCAGCTCGTGTGGACAGCGGGGATTCAAAGGGCCACAAGCGATAGTTCTAAGGGCTCCAGGCTGCTACCACGCAGGTGTTGTGGCGGGCCTAGTGACTGTATTTCATTGTGTGTTTTTTTTTTTTTCCCCTCTATTGTGTTTTGACACTCATGTTCAACTCCCTGATTTATACACTGAGAAATGCAGAGGTGAAAAATGCTGTGAAAAATCTCTGGAACAAATGAACCTTTGTGGATGGAGGATACAGGTATAGTAGGGAAAGAAATAACCTGTTGTTCTCAGTAAGAATTCTTTTTTTTTTGTCTTTTGTTGTTGTTGTTGCTATTTCTTGGGCTGCTCCCACGGCATATGGAGGTTCTCAGGCTAGGGGTTGAATCGGAGCTGTAGCCACCGGCCTACGCCAGAGCCACAGCAACGCGGGATCCGAGCCGCGTCTGCAACCTACACCACAGCTCACGGCAACGCCGGATCGTTAAGCCACTGAGCAAGGGCAGGGACCGAACCCGCAACCTCATGGTTCCTAGTCGGATTCGTTAACCACTGCGCCACCCCGGGAACTCCTGTTCTCAGTAAGAATTCTTAAATAATAATAATAATAACAAATACAAAGAATGGCAAAAAATTGGACATATACCTCACAACATTAATACGCAAATAGCCAACATGCATATGAAAACTTGCTCAGCCCCATTAGTCACCAGGGAAATATGAATGAAAACCATAATGATATACCATTATCCTCTTTAAAGAGCAGCTAAAATTGCAAAGGTTAAAATTTTAAATATTGGAGAGGATGTGGGATAACTTACACTCATATATTCCTGATGGGACATAAGGAAAAGTAATAAATTAGTAAATAGAGCACCAAGACAAAGGGCCTTGTAAGTGGTCAGTATGCAAAAAATTCAGAAAACTAGAAGTTTGTTTCTTAATGACGTGCTCTATAAAACATAAGTCATGAAATCAATTGACTTGCCCAATAGTCAAAATAAAATATGTCTTAACTATGAAAAAAAAAAAGAATTCTTATTGTCATGATGAAAGCTCAGGAATCATTAAAAATGTCAAAATAAAACTGATTTGAATGTTCGACATTCTAGCTTATATATCTATGTTTCCTGTTATTGACCAGGCACATGTGTATATGTCACTTCATTTTTTAAGTTTACCCTAGAGTGTGGAGCATGGAAATACCACTGCTCGCTCATCAGCTTGTGTTCGAGATGGTGCTGTGGTCAACCTGGGGCACTGAGAGTCTATCACGAGCAGGATCCCCTTGTTGAAATGTTACTAACCTGCTCCTCCAACTGCACATCATAATACTGATCACAGTAGCCATTGATGGTTCACCTCTAACTGATTCCTGCCGACAGTGATATCAGAAAGCACCTATAGCTTGAGTCCCTGAGAATACATGAAATCAATTAAGAATGACTGAACCCAAATCATGGACGTGTATAGAATAGTATTATAGTAAAATTAATATAGGTATGATTATAGACTATAACTGTAATGAGGCGTTAAGTTCTGAAATAACTTTTGCGTACATGTGAACACACACATGCACACATATATATACATGATATATAGTTTATTGAGCATTGACTTGATATTAGGCATTGGGTTAACCAGTTTATAAACAAGATCTCATAAGATCCTTATAAGAAGTTGACATGGTTTTCTTTCTACAAATGAAGAATCTTAATTCACAGAGGCTGATTTATTTAGCCAAGGTTGAGCTAGAATTTAAATCCAGATCTTTCTGCCTTCAAGTTTGAGTTTGCCAGCAGGCTTGGGGCTTTACTGATCTTCCTCTGCATGTTTTATTTTGTTTGTGTTTTCTGCTTGTAAGCATCCCGTTATCAATGTCCTTATTTTCAATCTCTGATTAGTAATTGCCCAGAGTCATTATCAAGTATATTATCAACTCAAAAGTTTCAAGTTATAATGAGACATACAAATGGAAAGCCAATCCTTCTCCTGGTAACAAGTGGATTAGAGAGAATCAAAGCCCTCTTGGAGTTCTCGTTGTAACTCAGTGGGTTGAAAACCTGACTATTATCCATGAAGGTGCGGGTTCAATCTCTGGCCTTGCTCAGTGGTTTAAAGATCTGGTGTTGCCATTAGCTGTGGTGTAGGTCAGCAGCTGCAGCTCCCATTCCATCCTTAGCGTGGAGACTTCCGTATGCCACCACTGGGGCCCTTTAAAAAAAAGCACCTAGTATTATTCTGGGAAACTTCAGCTCCGATGCATTCCTGCGATCAATAATACCTGCCTAATCTGTGCTTTGCCTAAGTAAGAAAAACAGTTTGAATCTTATCCAGTAGTTCAATCACATGAAGCAGTGAAATTTGGGATGCTATGCTTGGAGCTGGTTTCGATGTCCCTTTAAGAAATCTCCCAGGTCCACTATTCTATGATGTTAGGACATAGAAAAAACAAAAAAGGACAAACCACCTGCGACCTGTTTATTTCCTCAGATCCAGCCAACCTAAGTTTTCTGTAATCTATGTTAAAGGTTAAATAAAGGGTTCCTGTCATGGCTCAGTGGTTAACGAACCTGACTGGGAACCATGAGGTTGTGGGTTCGATCTGATCCCTGGCCTTGCTCAGTGGGTTAAGGATCTGGCTTTGCCATGAGCTGTGGCGTAGGTTGCAGATGGGCTCCGATCCTGTGTTGCTGTGGCTCTGGTGCAGGCCGGCAGCTACAGCCCCAATTAGACCCCTAGCCTGCAAACCTCCATATGATATGCCGCGGGAAGCGGTTCTAGAAAAGGCAAAAAGACCAAAAAAAAAAAAAAAGGTTAAATAAGAAGAAATACAACTCACATAAAAATGCCAGGGAATAAATTTACTAAAATTCTCATTACTTTCCACAAAATAATTTTGTTTTTCATGGATAACACAAAAAGGAGACTTAATTTTTTTTTTGCTTTGTTTTTTTAAAGTAAATTTCTTTGTACTCCCAAAAATTTGAATTACAGAGATGAATGAGCTTCATATTTTGATTTGGGGGCATATAATTTCATTATTTGGCTAAACTGTACACTTAACCCACTGATTATTTTTACCCTCGTATTCTGTATGAGGATAAGTAGGGCATTTTTAATATTTGTCATATTTTAACACATGCATAACTTAGGTCCTTGGCTCCTTAAGCCTCGTGAGGAATTTGTTGCCCACAGCACTGATGACAGGGACTTCACAGACACCACTTATTGAATGTTTATTCCGTTCAGGCTCTGTACAAAGTCTTGACATGCACTGTTTTCATTTACTGCTCTTTGCAAACTCAGAGGGTAACAATACTCTTATTTTATAGTTAAGAACATAGAGTCTTTGAGAAGTTGTCTATGATTACACAGAAAATAAATAGCAGAGGAAGTATTCAACCTAAATGAGCTTAAGTGACAGTATGGTATGGTGACACCCACAGACTCTGTACCAGGACTGCTTGGGTGCAAGTCCTAGCTCTGCCACTTATCCGCTGAGTATACTTCTATGGGTTTCTAAATGTGTCTCTCAGTTTCTTCCTCTACAGAATGAGGATAAAAACAGTAATCTACCTTATGGGGATGACAGGAGGATTAAATGAGCTGTTGTATGTAAAGCAGGTAGGACAGTGCTTGGCAAAGCCTGTTACATAGGTGTTGGCTCTTAGGACTGCTGTCTGTACTCTTAGTCACAGGGTTCTTCTCTGAAAAGATCCCCATCCATCAGACCTGTCACGTGCAGAAGCAGTAGTTGTCATCTTGTAATAGAGCTTGGAAAGAGAAAAAGGATGCAGCTTTCTGATCAGTACAGGAATCTTCTCTCCAGCATGCCTTATATCTGGCTGTCTCTTTCTTCCTTTGAAACTCAATGATTGTACTTGAATTCTTACCATATGATAGGGCATGAAGTCCTTGGCAAGTTGGGAGTTTAAGCTACTTTAAGAAGACTTATGTTTCCCAGGAAAATAATAGATTGTTGGTGGGTGGGATGAGTGACAGCTTTTTGTTTAGCCAAAACTTAGATAAGCACAGGCATTTCCTGAATGTAATTAAGAATAAAGGGTGAGTAGGAATAGTTGCCAGATGAGATTCTAATTTATATTTAGTTAAGATAGGACATCTGTTCTCCCTCCTTCTGTAGCTTCCTTTATGCAGTGAATAGGCAGATAATCACTTAATAGAGTCTTTCACTGGTGGTCACAAAACCTTTTTTTTTAAACTTTGACTCCTCCCTGTAGGCTGCAGAGGAAATGGTAGGCTTTCACGAGCAGGATGTCACCAAACCCAGGGAAAGCAGAGCCCAGAAGTATGTATAATGTAGAAAGCAAGGGAGAAGAGTAATTTAACCTCTTATACACGATACTGTCCACAGCACAGGTGTGAAGTGGGAATAAATGCAAGGAGAGAACTGGAGAATTTGGTCAAGTTTCCAATTTCACCCAAGTCAGCTTCTCCCAATCCTCCTTCAGCTTGCTTTATATCAGTTTGTGTTACTGCTGGAAACACAACAGAAAGTGTAGCAAACCTCATGGTGAAGTCCAAGGAGAAAGATTTAATTCACAGGGTATGGACTATACATGCAGAGATTCAGGAGATTCTTAATATTCATGGGTTTCTCAAGTACTTTTGTATGTTATGTGGAACTCTGCTGAAAACTGTCAGACGTACTCCAGTTGAATTAGAAAATCAATGTCTGCTGAATTTTCAATTTCAGGAGAAACCGAATAAATTAAAATAGAGGTAATTAAATTATTATTTTCACTTAATGACTTAGATATCTAGTGCCCAGTAATGCTAAAGCTAACAGACATGCTCCCGTCTTGTGGTTAACAGGATGAATTGGCACATGAATTTTGGAACAGAAAGGGTTAAGAGGAATAAAGGGAAGTGGGCATGGCTAAAAGAAATCTTTTCCCTCCCTACAATGACTCCTGTTCCAATCATGTTTCTCTCTTGACTTAACAGGCAATACTGTACCTGCAACCTCCGTGTCCTTGGACTTTATGGCAATACCACACAATATCATAGAATTTTTCATGGTGGAACGCTCACAGAACCCAGAGATGCAGAGGGTTCTCTCTGTGGTCTTTTTGATCATTTATGTGGTCACAGTTTGTGGAAATATTCTCATTGTGGTCGCCATCACTTTCATCCCACCCTGGCTTCTCCCATGTGTTTTTTTCCTGGCCATCCTGTCCTTTCTTGACACCTGCTACTCTTCCTTTATGGCCCCTAGACTCATTGTTAATGCCTTGTATGAGGGGAGACGCCTTGTATTTCTTATGAGAGCTACATGACTCAGCTCTTTGGATCCTATTTTTTTTTGGAGGTGTTGATATCACTCTGCTCACAGTGATGGCCTGCGACCACTACATGTCATCTGCAAGCCCCTGCACTACACGGCCATCATGACCTGGCATCTCTGTGCCCTGCTGGTGGAGGTGGCTTGGTTGGGGGGCTTCCTGAATTCACTGGCTTAGCTTTTGTTGGTCCTTCAGTTGTCCTTGTGTGGACCTAATGTGATCAATTACTTTTTCTGTGACTTGTATCCCTTGCTGGAACTTGCCTGCACCAACACATATGTCAAAAGTGGGATGGTGCTGGTGGTGGCCAAAAGTGGGATCATCTGCCTGTTGACCTTCCTCATGCTGGCTGCCTCCTACTTTGTCATCCTGCATTTCTTGAGGTCCCACAGTACAGAGGGGAGGCGCAAAGCCCTCTCCACTTGTGGGGCCCACTTCCCTGGTGTTGCCTTGTTCTTTGTGCCCCGTGTAATTACTTATATGTGTCCATCATCTATTTTATCTATGGACAAAAACATGGCAGTGTTTTATGGTATCCTGACTCCTATGTTGAATCCACTCATTTATACCCTGAGAAGTGAAGAGGTAAAAAATGCCATGACAACTTCCTGCACATAGTAAGAAATTGCAGGTGGATAATGAATGGTTAAGCAGGAAAGAAAAACTGCTTTATTTCTGAAAGAGGAACAACTCCAAAGTTTTTTTTTTTTTTTTTTTTTGCCATACAGCATCTTAATCCATTTTATCTATTCTTTAATCTTCACAGACTTTATTGGTTTACTTAGACTTTCACTTGAATTTCATATTTTAATTATATAATGGCCATATGAGACATATATGGCATGAATGATTGTTATCTCTTTTAGAAATGAGGAAACCGTGTCTTCTAATGTGGTTAATTGATTAAGGTTGTCTAGTTTTGACCTGGCTAAACCAAAACTCAGAATCAGTTATTATTATTTTTCGTTGGTATATGGAGTTCCTGGACCAGGCATCAGATCTGAGCCATAGTTGTGGCCACACCCGGATCCTTTAACACACTTACACCACAGCAGGAACTCCAAACTCAGGTATTTTTGATTCATCATCCCAATCTTTAAATAGAAATCTACGTTGACATGAATTGAGTCTGTGTGACAACTGAAATGTAGAAATGAGAGGAAAAACACAGCAAATAACTTCACACATGCCATATATAGTTGTCAGTGTGTATGTAGGCCTGGTTTCTATTGCTTCTCATCACCCTTTAGGACATCAGCAGCATAGCTGCACATTATAGCAGAGGGTAAGATCTTGGTTGGGAGACAGATTATCCTAAATTTGCATCTTAGGCTTCCTCGTGGCATGACTCTGCATAAGTTGACCAAACTTTTATGAGCCTCTGAAGCTCGCCTTTAAAATAATAATTAAAAAAGACAAAAAAAAAAAGACAATACACGTCCAAATTATTACTATTAGAATTAAACTAGATAATCTGTGTAAAGTTCTCAATCCAGTTGTGGCACATGTGTGCCCCAAATTTTAGCTGACATTATTTCCACTTCAACCCTTTCATAATCTTCCAAAAGAGGCTATTTTCTTTGGCTTTTCTATATCTATTAAATTTGAAATATATGCTCCACTTAGAACAGAATGGCTTATTTTTTGGCCAGTGATGCAATGCGGCATTTCCTTTTTATTGTTCCTAACTCCTTCTCTTTCAAACTCTAAGGGATTCCAGGATTCTGGAATTTAAAACACATACCCATGCCTATTCCATTCCTTTCCTGATTTTAAAAACTGATCACACCCCATTCCATGCTGCACTCTTTAAGACTGTAGGCTCTTGGAATTTCCTGGCGGCTCAGGTTAAGGATCTGGCATTGTCACTGCTGTGGTTCTGGTTACTGCTGTGGTATGGGTTTGATCCCTGGCCTGGGAACTTCTGCATGGTCCAAATGCAGCCAAAAAAAAAAAAAAAGTCTGTAGGCTCCTATAATTTATAATAAGCTTATGCTTTGTTTAACAAATAATCAGTAATTCCTCATATTGCAATTATTCACTTTTTACACTAAAAAAAACCCCAAACAAACCTAGAAATTGGTATGTAAAACAATTTCCCTCCTCTAAGTGGTCAGAATCAGTCACCAACTACCAATACATTCAGGAGATCATCAGGAAATAGTTATTGTGTTACCCCCAAACTTCTATGCCTAACAAAAAAAAAGTTGCAGAGTTCTTCAGCAAAATAGTCTTTTTTGACTTTGCCACATTTTGATATTGTAGTTAATAATAACTAAGTATAACTGAGATCTTGAGTTCTATGTCTATTCGTTTCTGCTGTGAGATAATAAAAGTATAATTGAGCCAATTTTCCAATTAGCTAAGAACTATGAAATCAGAGTGAGGGTTACCAAAAAAGAGCCTATCTTTTTTGGCAGCTTGCCACAAATTAATCTCAAGGAGCTTTCTAGGAAAAAACAAAAAATACTTTAGTTGAAATTTGAAAAGCACTTTTATTTTTAGCTCAGTTAAAATAGCAACTAGCGTATGGAGTTCCCCTCATGGCTCAGCGGTTAGTGAAACCAACGGGCATCCATGAGTACCTGGGTTTGATCCCATCCATAAGGACCCGGTGTTGCTATGGGCTGTGGTGTAGGTAGCAGACATGGCTTGGATCCCACATTGCTGTATCTGTGGCATAGGCCAGCGGCTATAGCTTCAATTTGACCCCTAGCCTGGGAACCTCCATATGCCGCGGGTGCAGCCCTAAAAAAAAGACAACAACAACAAAATATCAAATGGCATAAAGGACTGACCTGGGTGCCCCCTTGTTTGGTGTTGTCCAAATCAAGGTTCACAATGGCCCAATTATCTTGTGAATGCTGCTTATTCTTGAAAATTTTCAATCTGCTAGAATAAATACATAAGTGAGTTTCACCAGAAGTGTGCTAGTTGGTTTAAAAAGTATTACAACTTTTACCAAGAAAGGGATATCTCCATTTTGGAGACTATATGAAATACCTTCCCTCCCAAACACACGTCTATATTAAAATTTAGAAAACAAGAACGAAAGATTGGCAACACACACATGCATATGTGTGTGTAAATCCACTTACAAGCCTGTTACCTAGAGGTAATCACTGTCAACAATGTGTTAGCTTTCCTCCAGTTATCATCATCTTTTCCTCCTCCTCCACTTCTTTCAACTCCTTCTAGAAACTTGGTTAAGCCTCTACCCTCCTAAAAGTTACTCTCTGGGGCCAAATTTCTTTGTTCAAGTTATAAGACAAATCCTTTCTGATCCTCAGTTTTCTTGTCCCCAAATGGGCAACTTCATCCTTCTGTCCCTATGAAAGGAGAATGAGTACAAAGTGCATCGTGTCTGACAAGTAGTTGAGTCTAATGAGTGTTTCTCTCCCTGTCAGTGGGAAATAGAAGAAGACCAGAAATAATGTAAGGCTCTGAATTTTAAATACTGTTGAAAATATTCTTGTGGAATAAAAAGAGAACACCTGGATTTGAGATTTTTATTCCACAGCTCGTTGTTCCCTGGCTATTGGTGAGCTACTTAAAACATAGTTTTCTACCTCCCTTGAATTTCCCCTACCTCAAGCAGAGTTTTCTTTTATTTATTTACCTATTTTTAATGGACCACAGCAGAATGAACACACATTCCTATCAGACACACTTACTAATTAAAAAAAATTACGAGAGGAAAGTACTACCATATAAGCCATTGGATACTCCTTTATGTATAAACTAGTGCAGATGGAGAAGAGAATAATTTCAAAGGACTTTGCTGTTAGATGGGCATCGAAACACTCATGAAGTTATAAACTACTGACTAGTCACTACTCAGGGCTTTGCAGACGCATGCATTTCAGGTCTATCTGTGAAAGAAAGACCACCTTTGAGTTGGATTAAATGATGCAGGCCAGAGGGTTTCAGAAGAGAACTGTAAAGATTCCAGAGAAATGTGAGAAATTTAGTTTGTTGTTTGTTTCTAAGGGAACGCAGAATGGGTTTGGGAAAGTACACAAGCTTTGAGTTAGATGGACCTAGATTTGAATTGTGTCAGCCAAATTTTAGCTATTTGATCCCAAGCAATGTAATGAACCTCTCTTTACATATATATTAATATATAATGACCCCTTGTTTCCTACTTTATGAAATGGGAATAGCAATATTACTGCACTTATAGGGCTGTAGTGAGAATTAAATAACAAAGTGGATACATAACACTTTGCACATAGTAAACACACAAGATGAGCTGTCAAAATTTTTCACACTAGCATTGATTTATTGATGTTCATACCTTCCTAAGGGTAGGTTCACCATTATGTTCAAGTAAAGAACTATTTTAGACAGAGGTAAGTTCCAGGGTTTGAGGCTTAAAATAAATGAAAGACATGAATTAAGCAGAAATTTGCTGCCTCCAAAACATATAAAATGAGTGATTAGTTTAAGAATTTATTCACAGAAGGGGCTCAGGAGACCACTATAATCATCATTATCATAAGTGTCATCATCACTGTCTCTTTTTCTTTTATCTTTTACAGCTGTGCCTGGGGCATATGAAAGTTCCTGGGCCAGGGGTCAAATCGGAGATACAGCTGCTGGCCAACGCCGCAGCCACAGCAATATGAGAGTCAAGTATCTGTGACATATGCTCTCAGCTTGTGGCAATTCTGGATCCTCAACCCACTGATCAACGTCAGGGATCAGACCCACATCCTCATAGACACTAGTCAAGTTCTTAACCCCTTGAGCCACAGTGGGAACTCCATAGTCACAGTCTTTCTTTTTACATTATCCTAGTTCATTCTGTTTTTCTTGGGAGCTACAACTAAATGTCTACAAGATAAATGTGATTTTGTAAACACTCAGTTGCTTGCACGTATCTACAAAATGACCACTCATAGGAAATTATGGCAAAACATCTATTTTTTAATGGCCTTATGTGTACAGTGAGATCTAACCTGATACAGTGTCCTGCGAACATGAGAAATGCCAGCACAACATGATAGTCAAATTCCTGGTTGAGCTTCTATCAGGGAGGTTAAATAAGCAGTAAGGTTATAAGTTTTGAAATCATCGTATCTAATTCTGAAATAATTCAGAACTTCCTTTTGGCCTTAATACACCATCTATTGGTTCCTTTTTGGGTTGCTGTGTTAAAACAGCCCGTGCAGTGCTATGAGCTGCAGCATGAGAGTAGCAGTTAAAGTGGGGTCTTTTCCTAGAACTGAATCATCTGGATTTAAGTCCTAGCTCTCCCACTTAATAGCTTTGTAACTTCTTCTCCGTACCTCAATTTCCTCCTTGGGAAAATAGGAGAATAAGAGGACACACCTCGAAAGGTTATACAATGATAACTGGGTCACTTTGCTGTATAGCAGAAATGGACAGAACATTGCAAGTCAACTATAATAAAAAAATTTTTTTAAACTGTTACTAAAAAAAAAAAAAAAAATTCCCTTGTTGAGAAATCTGAGGCAAGTTTCTGAGCTCTTCCCCAGACATCACAAGCTCTATACAGGGACTGGCCTTTTGGTCTCTAGCACTGGGCTCTCCTTTCTCCTCCTCCTTCCAGAGGACCAGAAAAGGACAGGATCCATCATTAATGAGAACCTTTGAAAGCATCTCACAGTTGATCCAACCAGCTCTCCCATTTGCTTTTTTTTTTTCTTTCTTTGTGTTTTTTAGGGCCCCACCCACAGCGTATGGATGATCCCAGGCTAGGGGTTGAATTGGAGCTGTAGCTGCCGGCCTGTGGCACAGCCACAGCACCACCAGATCCGAGCCGTGTGTGCGATCTACACCACAGCTCATGGCAATGCCAGATCATTAACCCACTGAGAGAGGCCAGGGATCGAACCTGCAACCTCATGGTTCCTAGTCAGATTTGTTTCCTCTGAGCCATAATGGGAACTCCTTTTTTTTTTTTTTCTTTTTTTTTCCATTTGTAACTATAGACATATTTAAGGACATTTTAATCCCAGAATAGGGACTTGGTGCCGGGCTGGCTCTTAATATCCAGAGATCTTCTCACTGGCTGGGATGATACATGTTGAAGTGAGGCTGGCACAGATGTCTGGTCTCCCTGCGATCATGCTGAGGGAATGGCAGTAGCAGTGTTCTTGGGCTCCTCTGTCAGGAACTGCCGTCCCCAGCACACCTTATTCTCTGGTGGCATCTCTGAGATGCTGGATCAATATCTGAGCAGTTTTCATTAATTTTCAGCTGACTCATTTTTCCAACTGAAGCCATTTAATTCTCACAATTTAAGGAAGTACATAATGTTATTTTCCTTTTACAGATTAAAAAAAAAACAGGTAGGAGAAAAAGAAAACAGATAGAAGCACCTTGCTAACATTTACAAGACAGATGAATACTGGAGATGAGAAATGAAGGTGTTTTGATCCAAAGCTCTTAATCTCTGACTTCAAAGCATCTATTTCTAAGTTCCTTAGAATTTCATTATATTCAAGGTGTGCATTATTTTCTATAATCCAGATTTGGGCTTGGTGTCCAGGACACACTTGTTATTAAATCATTGGTAATTTTTGTAAGTGTTTCATTTTCAGAATCTTCTATTCCTTTATCCATGTCTAAAACTAGACTTTAATGTACAGATATTTTCTGGCCTAATGGAATTTATCAATTATGTTTCCTTTATTCTGGCCAACTTGGTTCCAACTGTTTTTGTAGACTGTTGTGTAATACAGAGAATGATGGAAATGTAATTTTTGAAGAGTACATTTATGTGCAAACGCTCTCTTCTTGGGATTGTGTTAAGGAAAAAGTTTGGGTTTTTTTTATTGCTGTGGGGGGATAACATTTATAAACTTCTAAAACTTAGGAGGGTCAGAAAAAGTATATTTTGATAAATGTACTTTTGAAGACTCTTTCCCTGTTCTACATTTTTCCCATGTGTCATTATTCTTCCTCTTTTAAAATAAAACTGTATTCTGCTGGGTATAATGAGTGTTCAAGAATATCACTATTGGAGTTTCTGTCATGGCACAGTGGAATGGAATCCAACTAGGAACTGTGAGGTTGTGGATTCGATTCCTGGCCTCATTCAGTGGGTTCAGGATCTGGCATTGCCGTGAGCTGTGGGGTGTCGGCTGCGGACATGGCTTGGATCCTGCGTTGCTGTGGCTGTGGTGTAGACTGGCAGTTGTAGCTCCAATTTGACCCCTAGCCTGGGAACCTCCATATACCACAGGTGTGGCCCTAAAATGCAATAATAAAAAAAAAAGAATGTTGGTATTGATATACTTAGTATCCACAATCAGGAAAATATTATGACTTTAGTGGGTCCTTCATACTTTTTTGTCCTCATAGGTTCTTTCTTCCATAAAAATATTAAAAATTCTTTTATGATAGCATTGGTATATAGATCACTACAATCCAAATTGAATTATTAATTTTTTCTTCTTGTGTTAAAAGAAATTAAAAATTGCAGGGGCTCCTAAAACTATCTTGGGCTCTAGGCTCTGTGCCTACTATGCTTCAATGGGCATCCTCCCTGCTCACAATATATGGGGTCCTGAAGAAAACTGATCCAGATAGGATAATACTCCCAAGTTGATCAACTAAGAACAGGAATAAATCACCATGAAATACCGCAAGATTTTTTTTTTCTTCATACCCCACACAAGATTTATTTACCACCTGTTTTCATTATTTGTCCCCAGAGTTTTTTCAAGGCATCCTTCACTTCTGCATTTCTGAGAGTATAGATTAAAGGGTTCAGCATGGGAGTTACTATGGTGCAAAACACAGTCACAGCTTTGTCAGTGGGGAAGGAGGTCATGGGTCTCAAGTACAGGAATGAACAAGGTACAAAGAACAAGATAACAACCGTGACATGAGAGGCACAGGTAGACAGAGCTTTGCGACGCCCTTCAGAGCTATGAGTCCTCAGGGACCTCAGGATGACACCATAGGAAGCAACCAGCATGCAAAAGATTACCAAACACAGTGACCCACTGTTGGCAGCAATCAGGGGCCCCAAGGTGTGCGTGTCTGTGCAGGCTAGCTCCAGGAGAGGGATTAAATCACACATGAAATGATCAATGACATTGGGGCCACAGAATGGTAACTGGACCATGAACAAAACCTGGATCCCTCCATGAATAAACCCTAAGGCCCCAGCCATTCCGACCAGGAAAGTGCACACAGGTGGGCTCATGATGGTCATGTAGTGCAAGGGCTTACAGATGGCTACATAGCGGTCATAGGCCATGACAATCAACAAGACGATCTCAGCTGAAGCAAAGAAATGTTCAGCAAAGAGCTGGGTCATGCAGCCTTTGAAGGATACGGTGTTTGTTCCAGAGATCAAGTCAAAGATCATGTTGGGTGCGATGGAAGAAGAGTAGAACGCATCTATAAGGGACAAATAGGACAGAAAGAAGTACATGGGAGAAGCCAGGGCTGGGCTGATGAAGATGGTGACTGCGATGAGCAGGTTGCCTGCCAATGTGATCAAGTAGGTGATTAACAAAACACCAAATAAGAGTTTCTGCAGTTCTGGATTCTGGGTCAGCCCCAGTAGGATGAATTCTGTGACATTGCTCACCCTTGCCGTCAACTCATCTTGGGATGAGAGCATGCGGTCCTTCTGGAAAGAGCACAGTATTACTGAGTGATGACGTTTAAAATTCAATACGAAAAGATTTCATCCCCTCTTTAGTCATGGATTGGGGGAGCTACACCTTCTACCCGCCTCTGAGATTTTACAGATAATCATAAGAAAGGAAGGAGGGTAGATTTGTCCTTATTCATATTAATTGTGACAAACCTTAAAACACGACACTAAAAGCAAGATGTTATTGTGACCATTGACTTATGGTTGACTTCTAAACTTTCTTTGCAGCTCTAAAGTTCTCACAGATAGCTTCCTTTCACGTTGGGGGACACGTTTCATCAATCATAATTATTATTTAAAGTTCGGCTTGTCTATGGGCATGAATATTTTTAGGTATAGGCACACAATACTCTTTTTAAAAAGGCAACTGTGTATCAGATATGAGAGTAGCATCCAAGCCTTTCTCTGTCTATACCAGCTGTGTTGTCTGAGCTCTTCCTGCCTTCTGTCAAATGAAAGCACATGCACACAGGGACAGGGATACAGATGGGGTTTTTGTCCCTCAAAATGTCAAGGAACTATCTTTATAACAGCTCATTGAGCAGCATTCACTCAACCATCCAGGGTGTTTTGTCTGGCTCAGTGTGACTCTTCCACGCTCGCTCTTTCCCTGTCTTTGAATGTGAACATGTGAGTGGTACAGAGTTCCCTGAAAAGCTCTCGATATTCCTGAAATGAATTTTCTGTGCAGTTGCTCTCTCATCACACCTAGAATCCTGCTCTGGATGAGACCTATTATACCCTCCTCACATTTTACAAATGGAATTGAATGAGCCGTGAAGTTTCCCTGAGTCTTCTACTGACAAGACAGAAATGTTACAGTCACCTGAGATAACCCAACTTTCCCTTCCATCATGTTTAATCCATTAGGATGAACTTGAAGTTTTAGCTGCTCGCTGGTGGAAGTATTGACTCTATGTAAGAATACATTCTTCTTCTGGGGAACGATCTGTTCGTGGATATTCAAAAGTGAGTACACGTTGTTATTAGAAAAGACTGTAAGATATTTTACTCTTTATCCCTTTCTCATTTTGCTTCCTTCTCCAGTCCTTGCTAAGAAGCATAACCATGTGTTTTTCCTCTAAAATTCCTGGGTACTGACTTCCTTGCCATGATCTCTCACTGTCAGTAAGGATGAGGGAAGATCTTGTAATTTTCAGGAAAGCATAGTCTCTGAGTGGTTTCTTCTGTGTCCATGGCTCCTTTGGCTGGTGACTGTGTGGCTCATCATTCTTAAAGGATTTCATTGACCCGCTCTAACTTCAATGTGGTGACATGGAATTCATGAAAAAGGGAAGGAATTTCTAATCCTTACAAACAGACTTGTGCAGACTCAATCTACTTAGTGAGACATAAATGTGAACCACGATCTTGTGAAAATGAGTAGTCGTTCTCAAGAGTGTCCTGTCTGGGAAAATCACAGCGTGTTTTCTTCATTCGTTTTTGCCTGGGCCCATGGCATGTGGATGGTCTTGGGCCGGGGATCAAATCAGTGCCACGGAACTGTCAGCGTCAGGTCCTTTACCTTCTGAGCCCTCAGGGAACTGCCAGACAGTGTTTTCTCTTGCTCTTTTGGTATCATTGTGTCCCCATTCATTTTTAGAGAGAACGATTAAGCCTCAATGGACAGACCTCCCATTCTAAGAACTATCTCAGTGAAACTGAATTGGCTAAATTAAGTTAATCTACTTAAATGTTGGGAAAAAGAATTATTTACCACTCACCTGGATTGGTTGATTGTGTATCCTTACTGTTTAGATTAGGCCCAGTCACTGCTTCTTCCCCTCAGGCATTTGCCCTATAGCTGCAAATCTACATGCATTAGCCAGGGAGACACTGGAATTCTTCTCTCACTAGACAAGTCTCTTAGTCTGATTTCAGTGTATTTTTGTTCTCACTGGCAGTCTGGATTTACTCAGAAAATGAATTGTTTTAGTTAGGAAACTTGGTTAGCTATAAGATGTAATTTGGACTCACTTTCTTGGCTTCTACTGAAACCATAAACGAATCTTCAAAATATAATTATGAAAAGTTCTTCAAATGGAGAAGTATAAAATGTATGAGTAAATGAAATCCATTTGACTGAACATGCTTTTCTCCAGGCAATTCTGCCAAAGTGTTGTTTCCCAAAAAGTCTTTGAGCAATGGGGAGAGAATTCCTTTTATTTCTGATACAAGCCCACATTCAAACTCATACTAGGCTTGGCAGCAGTGTCTCCCCAGGAGATCTTCAGCTTGTTGATGCATGGCTTTGTGGCTCTTATTTCCTTAAAGGTCCTTGTAGTTCTTTCTTCGTTGACTCTAGAGAAATGTTTAAATAGACTTTCACCAAGTGCAAGTTTGGGTAATGCGTTGACCTCTCAAGTCCTCCGAGGACTAGTAATTGGCCCTGTTGGCATCTTTTCTGAAGCATCAGCCAAAGCCTTGCCTTTACTCCCACTTGGCTCCCACAGACAAGCTTAGAGGCCACTGTTAGAAATGCACTTGGGCTTTGGTGAAACATATGCCTCTGGCCATAGTTTAGGATGGGGGATTTGTGTAAGGTTCTTGGAAAGGTTTGTGTTGGGGCTTCCTTGTTCATTTTGACACAGGTGGGCCTGGCATAAGATATATGGGGGTGGTTTCAGGCATAGGTCAGAGCCCAGATGATGCTGGAAAGATGTTACCGGAGTCTGGGTTCTTTGTGCAGTTGAAGAATGGAGTCCGCAAAAACCCAGGCAACAAGCACACAAAGTCTTTATTACAGGAAAGCAAATAGCTCCCATGGCTGCTGTGTGGGGGGAGAAGTGCCCCCCTTCTCTATTGTCCTATAAAGGTTTTTAATTCCTTAAAGTGTGTGTGGGGGGGTACCAACATGGGGTGTAGAAAGATGTGGTTTTCTCCCACTGGCCTTGCTCAATATCCTATCCAATAGGGGTTTTAGGTATGGAAATGTCCTGTAGGTCTCATGGTTTTCTTTGCCCTTTTCTCCCCATAAACTGAGTCACAGGGGCTTAGGGATTAATGTCCATCTGGGGGTAGGTACACCTCCTATAGTAAAGAAGGCCTGTGGGGATGTTACTCCCTGGAGCCCTTCAGCCACAAGTGTTAATCAATAGCCATACCAAAGAAGGCATCTAAGCCCATGTTCCTCTACTGACTACCTGAGTTAGTATTCTGCCTCACAGAGAATGGACTTGTCTGTGAAAACATGATTCTTCTAAATGTATGGTTATGCTAAGAATGGAAATGTCACTTTTTGAAATTATGTGCCAGATTGAAACCTTGAAACAGAGCAGGACCCTGTGCGGCTCCTAGACACAGATACACAGAGCAATATCTTTGAGATTTTCTGCCAAAGCAGTCATCGTTCCAGAAAGAAGGTCTTACTTTGGGAACCACCATAGCTCATCGCAGGACACTCTGAGGCCAGATTAAAAGAATACAGGCTCTGAGTAAACTCTGATCCTTAGCAGCAAACCCACCCTTGAGCCATTTCCATAAAACTCCTCACCAAACCCTACCAGGGTGGGACACAATCCGGCTGATTCCCCCCCCCTTGTCTGGCAAAGCAGTAAAGGTATTCTTTTCTTGTATGACCGAAACCTCTTGTCTCCAAGGTCCAGTTCGGTGCCAGTGCACAGAGGCTGGGCTTCAGCAAGAGGATTATCCTGGGACATTGTGACATTTTTATTAGTGACTGTGAGACACAAGTGGCAGGGCTCCTAGCTCCCTAAGATTGAGTAATTAAGTCGTGGTCATATCAACTTCCTTTAGGATGAGTGGGCGCCAGATTGTCATGCTGTATTATCACATAGCTTTTTTGTGTCTGCCTCACAGAGAGAGAATCATGGGAACTTCACGTACTATGCTTTCACAGAGTAGCCATGGGAAATCACACCCAGACAGGCACTCCATGGATAAAGACACCCAGAGGGAGCGAATAGAAACACTGTGGCAAAGAGGCTGCCTACAGCTTCCTCTCCCTCAGCTTCTGAGGTGATAAAGAGCTGGCTGGAACCCTGCTCAGAATTGCCTTTCTCTTTCAGCAGCCTTTACCTTGAAACCAGATCAACACACTCCTGAAGTTCAGAGCAGAGAGGGAAGCAATGATGTCAGCTCTATCCTCAACAGTGAACAGTTTTGCTCGTGTGTTTGCTGCCCGCCTCATGCACAGTCTGTCCCTCTCCCTTGATTTTTTTAAAAATTGTGGTAAAACACACATGGAATTTACCATTTAAATCATTTTGCACGTGCAGGTCAGTGGCATCCAGTACATTCACATTGCGTGCAACCATCCTCACCAGCTATCTCCAAAATTTGTTCCTCTTTTCAGACTGAAACTCCACATCCCCTAAATCATTACTACTCATTCCTGCTTTCTCCCAGCCCCTAGAAACCATTGTTATTCTCTGTGTCTGAGTTGGATTTTTTCTAATATGTTGCACATAAATGCAATTACATAGTATTTGTCCTTCTATAACTGACTTTTTCCACTTAGAATAATGATCTCAAAGCTCATCTATGTTGTCACATAGGGCATGATTTCCTTCTTTTTAAAGGCTGAATAATATTCCATGTACATACAGCATATTAAAAAATGCATTCATCTATTGATTGACATGTGGGTGGTTTCTACATCTTGGCTCTTGTGAATAATGCTGAAGTGAATACAGAACTGCAAATATGTCCTTGAGATCCTACTGTTATTTTGGATAAATACCCAGAAATGGGATTACTGGTTCATGTGGTACTTCTATTTTTAATGTTTTGAGGAATGCCCATACCATTTTCCATAGAGGCTGTAGCAATTTCCATTCCCACCAGCAGTGTACAAGGGTCCCCTCTTCTCCCCATCGAGGTCAATAATTGTTTTCCCTTGTCTTTTCTATCATAGCAATTCTAACATGTATGAGGTAACAGCTCACTGTGGTTTTGATTTGCATTTCCCCAATGATTATTGATGTAGAATATCTTTTCATATTCTTGTTGGCCATGTGTGTGTCTTCTTTGGAGAAATGTTTATTCCAACCCTTTGCCCATTTAAGAAATCAGGCTGTTTTTGCTATTGAGTTGCATGGGTTCTTTATATATTTTGGATACTAACTCCTCATCAGATACATGGTTTGCACATAATTTTTCCCATTCCAACACAGTTGCGTTTTCACTCTCTTGTTTCTTGTGTTGTAGAGAAGCTTTTAATTTTGATGTTGTCCCACTTGTGTGTTTTCGCTTTTGTTATTGTGCCTTTGGTGTCCTTTCCAAGAAATGTCCAATGTCACACTACCTCAAAAAATGTAATTGGACATTTCCAAGAAATTTCCGATGTCACACTACCTCAGAAAACACTGACCAACAACACCAGCCCTCAGGAAACATTCCACGGCAGTGGCAAGGGAAACCCTGCCCAGCCACGGGGAGTACAACTCTACCATGAAAGAGAAAACAACAAGCAAGATGAAGAAGCTTAGAAACCACCCCCAGTCAAACCAACAGGAGAACTCACCTAAAGCAGTCAACGGGGAAACAGATCTCTGCAGTCTGTCAGACCTGGAGTTCAAAAGAGAAATAGTGAAAATACTGAAGGAATTAAGAGAAGATAAGAACAGTAAAGCAGACACCCTCAGAAAGGAACTAGAACATATAAGGAGGAGCCAAGAAAAACTAGAACATTCATTTGCAGAGATGCAAACTGAGCTAAGGGCAGTAAAAACCAGAATGAATAATGCAGGAGAACAAATCAGTGATGTGGAAGATAGAGTAATGGAAATCACCCAATCAGGTCAGCAGACAGAAAACCGAATCAAAAAACTGGAAAGCAATATAAGAGACCTATGGGATAATATAAAGCAGGTCAATCTATGCATAATAGGAATTCCAGAAGGAGTAGAAAAAGATAAGGGAATGGAAAATATATTTGAGGAAATTATTGCTGGAAACTCCCCAAATCTAAAGGATACTGAGTTCAAGGTACAGTGCTCCAAACAAGTTGAACCCAGATAGACCCACACCAAGACACATTATAATAAAAATGGCAAAAGTTAGTGATAAAGAGAGGCAGCAAGAGAAAAGCAGAATGTTACCTACAAGGGAACCCCCATAAGGTTATCATCTGATTTCTCTACAGAAACTCTACAGGTCAGGAGGGAATGGCAAGAGATGTTTAAAGTGCTAAAAGGAAAAAATATGCAACCTAGAATACTCTATCCAGCAAGAATATCATTTAAAATAGAAGGAGAAATAAAAATTTTTCCCAACAAACAAAAGCTAAAAAAATACAGCAATACAAAACTCAGGCTAAAAGAAATACTGAAACTGCATCTCTAAACCAAAAAGAAAGGAAAGAAAGGAGGAAAAAGAAAAAAAAAGAAGAGGAGGAAGAACTAGGACTGAGGAAACCGCAATCAGAGAGCAGTCACTCAAATAAGCCAGCATACAGATTTAATCATGAACATGCTTCGAACAAAATAAAATTAAAAAGAAAAAAAAGAGTCCTCAAAATCATAAAATGTGGGCAAGGGATGCTAGGAAATAAATAGACCCTTGTTTTTGTTTGTTTGTTTCTCTTCTTAATTTTAATATAGTAATGAAGTGTTTGAACCTATAGGACCATCACACTAAAACACACAATTATAGGAAGGGGTTAGCATACTTAAAAAACAGGGCAACCACAAGCCAAAACCAAACATTGCATTCACAAAAAATGAAAGAAAAAAAACCACTCAAGCAGATAATAACTAGAGAACATCCAGCCAAAAAAAGAAAGGAAGGAAGAATGGAGAACCATAGAATCAACTGGAACACGAGGTTCTAAATGGCAATAAATAATCTATCAATTCTCACCTTAAATGTTGATGGCCTGCAATGCCCCAATCAAAAGACACAGAGTGGCTGAGTGGATAAAAAGGCAAAAACCTTCAATATGCTGCCTACAAGAAACTCACCTTAGGAAAAAGGACACATACAGATTTAAAGTGAGGGGGTGGGGAAAAAATATTTCATGCCAATAGACATATGAGTTGCAATCCTCATATCAGACAAAATAGACTATAAAACAAAAGACATAAAGAAAGACAAAGAAGGACACTATTTAATGATTAAGGGATCCATCCAAGGAAAGGATGTTACTATTGTCAACATATATGCCCCAAATACAGGAGCACCCAGATACATACAACAAATACTAACAGACATAAAGGGAGAAATTGATGGGAATACAATCACAGTAGGAGACTTTAACACCCCCCTCACACCAATGGACAGATCCTCTAGACAGAAAACCAATAAAGCAACAGAGATCCTAAAGGAAACCATAGAAAAGTTAGACTTAATCGATATCTTCAGGACCCTACATCCAAAAAAATCAGAATACATGTACTTCTCAAATGCTCATGGAACATTCTCAAGAATCGACCACATATTGGGACACAAAGCTAACCTCAACAAATTTAGGAGCATAGAAATTATCTCAAGTATCTTCTCTGACCACAATGCCATGAAACTAGAAATCAACCACAGGAAAAGAAATGAGAAAAAACCTACTACGTGGAGACTAAACAACATGTTACTAAAAAACCAATGGGTCAATGAGGACATCAAGAAGGAAATTAAAAAAAATACCTTGAAACAAATGATAATGAAGACGCAACCTCTCAAAATCTATGGGATGCTGCAAAAACAGTGCTCAGAGGGAAATTTATAGTGATACATGCCTTCCTCAAAAAAGAAGAAAGATCCCAAATTGACAACTTAACCCTCCACCTAAATGAATTAGAAAAAGAAGAACAAAAAAGACCTAAAGTCGGCAGAAGGAAGGAAATTATAAACACCAAAGAAGAAATCAATAAAATAGAGATTCAAAGAACAATGGAGAAAATTAATAAAACCAAGAGCTGGTTCTTTGAAAAGGTGAACAAAATTGACAAACCCCTGGCCAGACTCACTAAAAAGAGGAGAGAAAGAACGCAAATAACCAAAATTAGAAATGAAAAAGGAGAAATCACAACGGATACAGCAGAAATACAAAAAACCATAAGAGAATACTATGAACAACTATACGCCAACAAGTTTGACAATCTGGAAGAAATGGACAATTTTCTAGAATCTTACAGCCTGCCAAAACTGAATCAAGTAGAAACAGACCAACTGAACAGACCGATCACTAGAAATGAAATTGAAGATGTCATAAAAACACTCCCTACAAATAAAAGTCCAGGACCAGCTGGCTTCACAGGTGAATTCTATCAAACATATAAAGAGGACCTGGTGCCCATCCTCCTGAAACTCTTTCAAAAGGTTGAAGAAGAAGGAATACTCCCAAAGACATTCTATGATGCCACCATCACCCTCATTCCAAAACCAGACAGAGATACCACCAAAAAAGAAAACTATTGGCCAATATCATTGATGAATATAGATGCAAAAATTCTCCACAAAATCTTAGCCAGCTGAATCCAACAACATATCCAAAAATTATACACCATGACCAGGTAGGGTTCATCCCAGGTTCACCAGGATGGTTCAACATACGCAAATCAATCAACGTCATACACCACATTAACAAAGAAAAGTAAAAAATCATATGATCATCTCAATAGACGCAGAAAAAGCATTTGACAAAGTCCAACATCCATTCATGATCAAGACCCTTGCCAAAGTGGGTATAGAGGGAACGTTCCTGAACATAATCAAAGCCATTTATGACAAACCCACAGCAAATATAATACTCAATGGGGAAAAACTGAAAGCCTTCTCACTCAAATCTGGAACAAGACAGGGATGCCCACTCTCACCACTGCTCTTCAACATCGTTTTGGAAGTCCTAGCCACAGCAATTAGACAAACAAAAGAAATAAAAGGCATCCATATGGGAAAAGAAGAGAGAAAACTGTCACTGTATGCAGATGACATGGTACTATACATAGAAAACCCTAAGGACTCAACCCAAAAACTACTTGAACGGATTAATAAATTAGGCAAAGTAGCAGGATAGAAGATTAACATTGAGAAGTCAGTCGCATTCCTGCATACCAGCAATGAAATACTAGAAAAGGAATACAAAAATACAATACCTTTTAAAATTGCACCTCACAAAATCAAATACCTCGGAATACACCTGACAAAGGATTTAAAGGACTTATATGCCGAGACTATAAAACTTTAATCAAAGAAATCAAAGAAGATGTAAAGAAATGGGAAGATTTCCCATGTTCATGGATTGGAAAAATCAACATTGTAAAAATGGCCACACTGCCCAAAGCAATCTACAAATTCCATGCAATCCCTATCCAATTACCCATGACATTTTTCACAGAACTAGAACAAACAATCCAAACATTTATATGGAACAACAAAAGACCCAGAATCGCCAAATCAATCCTGAGAAACATGTGTATGTCTCCTTTGGAGAAATGTTTATTCCAACCGTTTGCCCATTTAAGAAATCAGGCTGTTTTTGCTATTGAGTTGTATGGGTTCTTTATATATTTTAGATACTAACTCCTCATCAGATACATGGTTTGCACATAATTTTTCCCATTCCAACACAGTTGTGTTTTCACTCTCTTGTTTCTTGTGTTGTAGAGAAGCTTTTAATTTTGATGTTGTCCCACTTGTGTATTTTCGCTTTTGTTACTTGTGTTTTTGGTGTCCTTTCCAAGAAATGTCCAATGTCACGAAGTTTTTCCACTATGTTTTATTCTAGGAGTTTTACAATTTCTGATTTTACAGTTTCAGCTTTTACATTTAAGTCTTTAGTCCATTTGAGTTGATTTTTGTGACTGGTGAAAGATGAGGGCCCAATTTCAGTCTTATTTTTAAAAAAGTTAGATTGTTCATTTCCCCCTGTTTCTTTCTCAGAGTATGAGGGAAGTATAATTACAGGATGCATGGAAATATGTTAGCAAGTGATGGTGGATTAGTTTGTAATGATGCCACTCTGAGTACTAGATTGAAATAATACATCACTTGTTGGAAGGCACTCTGAATTTCCAGTTCCACTCATCCACTTTTGACAGCAGCTGTGAACTGGAGTTTTAACACTTGCCATCTGCCTCTACATGGATTAAATCATGAACCAGTTCAGCTGCAGACCCACAGCATGCCCTCAGCAGAGCTTAGGGTGAAGACCAGGAGTGAGGCATGCTGTGCTCTGGGAAAACTGGAAGAGCAGGTCTTCAGATAGATATTGTTAGGAGATTTTATGAGCCCACTTCTTGCATCTCTTCATTTCTTATAAAAAAAAAAAACACTAAAGCCCTTCATGGTAGTGTCTGCTCCTCATGACTAGTAGTAACGTTCATGACACCAGAGGCAAACTTCATAAAATGTGTGCATGGCTGCATGCACCTCTGCCTCCACCTTTAACACATATGTTGGCATTTCCCCTTTTCCCTTTGGGTCAGGATTTCAGAGCTCCTGGGTTGTAATAAGTGGACAAAACAAAATATGTCATCAGTCAATGCAGTCACTCCCAAGGGTGGGCTGGTGAGCCCTGAGGGAACTCAGGAAAGAAACAAAGAATACTGGCCCACAACAGAGGTACCTATTGAAGGAATGAGTCCAGTAAGCCCAGACCTTTATATCTTCCCATAGAAATAGGTTTTCTGTAAATCTTCTTCTGTAACTCTGATGACATGTGTCTCCTCTTCCTACTACCTTCCCTTTCTTGCAAAAACTCATATATCCTAGCTTCCCCCTGCCTCACCTGCTCAGAGGGGGTTCTCTGGGCTAAGATGCTGTCTCCTAGGCTTAAGTCCTAATTTTGCCCCAAATAAAACTTAATTCCAGCTTTCATGTTGTGCATTTTTTTTAAGTCTACACAGCCCGCTCACGGAACTCTGAAAAAAATGTTCTTTTCTGCATTCCAGGATGGAATCTTAAAATCCATAAAATCTTAAAAATTCCATATTTTAAGACATGATGATGTAAGATATTGCTATCCTAAAGAATATAATACTCTAAAGTTTCTTGTAATTATCCAGATATAATCAAGTCAATTTTATTTTTTTTCCACTGTACAGCATGGGGACCAAGATACACTTACATGCATACATTTTTTCCCTCACTTTGTTTTGTTGTGAAATAAGTATCTCAATGCAGTTCTCAATGCTACACAGCAGGATCTCATTGTAGATCCATGCCGAGAGCAATGGTTTGCATCCATTAACCCCAGGCTCCCAATCCCTCTCACTCCCTCCCTTACCTCCTGGGCCGCCACAAGTCTATTCTCTAAGTCCAGGATTTTCTTTTCTATGGGAAGGTTCCTTTGTGATGTATGTTAGATTCCAGTTACAAGTGATATCATATGGCCTTTGTCTTTGTCTTTCTGACTCATTTCACTCAGTATGGTAGTCTCTAGTTCCATCCATGTTGCTGCAAATGGCATTATGTTGTTTTTTTTTTTATGTCTGAGTAGAGTTCCATTGTGTAAATATACTACATCTGCCTAATCTTCCTAATATGTTGATGGACATTTGGGTTGTTTCCATGTCCTAGCTATTGTGTATAGTGTTGCAATGAATATGCAAGTGCATGTGTTTTTTTTTAAGGAAATTTTTGTCTGGATATATGCCTAAGAGTGGGATTGCGGGGTCATATGGTAGTACCATACCTTAGAAATCTATACATAGAACTTCCATATGACCCCACAATCCCACTCTTGGGCATCTATCCGGACAAAACTCTACTTAAAAGAGACACATGCACCCGCATGTTCATTGCAGCACTATTCACAATAGCCAAGACATGGAAACAACCCAAATGTCCATTGACAGATGATTGGATTCAGAAGAAGTGGTATATATACACAATGGAATACTACTCAGCCATAAAAAAGAATGACATCATGCCATTTGCAGCAACATGGATGGAACTAGAGAATCTCATACTGAGTGAAATGAGCCAGAAAGACAAAGACAAATACCATATGATGTCACTTATAACTGGAATCTAATATCCAGCACAAATGAACATCTCCTCAGAAAAGAAAATCATGGACCTGGAAAAGAGACTTGTGGCTGCCTGGTGGGTGGGGGAGGGAGTGGGAGGGATCGGGAGCTTGGGCTTATCAGACACAACTTAGAATAGATTTACAAGGAGATCCTGCTGAATAGCATTGAGAACTTTGTCTAGATGCTCATGTTGCAACAGAAGAAAGGGCTGGGGGAAAAATGTAATTGTAATGTATACATGTAAGGATAACCTGACCCCCTTGCTGTACAGTGGGAAAAAAATAATAATAAATAATTTAAAAAAAATAAAAAATAAAAAATTAAAAAAAATAAGGTATCTCCAAAGTGTTCTCCATAGTGGGTGTACCAGCTTACATTCCCACCAACAGTGCAGGAGGGTTCCCTTTTCTCCACAACCCCTCCAGAACTTGTTATTTGTGGACTTACGAATGATGGCCATTCTGACTGGTGTGAGGTGGTATCTCAGGGTAGTTTTGATTTGCATTTCTCTAATAATCAGTGATGTTGAGCATTTTTTTATGTACTTGTTGGCCATCAGTGTATCTTCCTTGGCAAACAGTGTATTCAGGGCCTTTGCCCATTTTTCCTTTGGGAGGTTGGCTTTTTTGCTGTTGCATTGTATAAGCTGCTTGTGTATCCTAGAGATGAAGCCCTTGTCTGTTGCATCGTTTGCAACTCTTTTCTCCCATTCTGTAAGGTGTCGTTTTGTTGTCGTTTTGGTTTCCTTTGCTGTGCAAAAGCTGGTCTGTTTGACTAGGTCCCTGCTGGTTTCTTTTGACTCTTCTTTCCGTTGCCTTGGGAGACTGACCTGAGAACATATTCATGAGGTTGATGTCAGAGAGTGTTTTGCCTATGTTCTCTTCCAGGAGTTTGATGGTGTCTTGTCTTCTATTAAAGTCTTTCCACCATTTTGAGTGTATTTTGGTGCATGGTGTGAGGGTGTGTTCTATTTCTATTGCTTTGCATGCAGCTGCCCATGTTTCGCAGCAATGCTTGCTGAATAAACTTTCTTTTTCTCATTTTATGCTCTTGCCTCCTTTGTCAAAGATGAATGGACCGTAGGTGTCAGGGTATATGTGTGGGTTCTCTATTCTGTTCCATTGGTCTGTCTGTCTGTTTTGATACCAGTACCACACTGTTTTGATGACTGTGGCTTTGTAATATTACTTGAGGTCTGGGAGAGTTATGCTTGCTGCTTGGATTTTGTTCTTCAGGATTGCCTTGACAATTCTGGGTCTTTTGTGGTTCCCTATACATTGTTGGATTATTTGTTCTAGTTCTGTGAATAATGTCGTGGGTATTTTGATAGGGATTGCATTGAATCTGTAGATTGCTTTGGGTAATATGGCCATTTTTACAATATTGAATTTTCCAATCCATGAACATGGAATATCTTTCAATTTCTTTACATCTTCTTTAATTTCCAGGATTAATGTTTTATACTTCTCGGCATATAAGTCCTTTACCTCCTTGGTCAGGTGTATTCTGAGGTATTTGATTTTTTTAGGTGCAATTTTGATACTGTATTTTTGTATTCCTTTTCTAATATTTCATTGTCGGTATACAGAAATGTGACTGATTTCTGAATGTTAATCTCATATCCTGCTACATTGCTGAATTTATGAATCAGTTCAAGTAGTTTTTGGGTTGAGTCCTTAGGGTTTCATATGTATAATATCATGTCATCTGCATACATGACAGTTTTATCTCTTCTCTTCCTATTTGGATGCCTTTTATTTCTTTTGTCTATTTAACATATGGGTATAGCAACTGATCCTCTTCATACTCAGTAGCAAGATGGAAACAAAGGTTGGAGTTGTTAGTACCTTGCTGCCCAAAGGTACTGGGGAAATAGAAAAAGAAATACAAATAGATGGTGGAGAATAGAAAGAAGAGAAAAATGTCATTGATAGAAGAGTAGGGAGATCACTGCCACCCAGTGTCCTAAGTTGTCCTGTGTATTAGAAGACAAACTTTTATAGCTCTTGTAATTTACTTGCAAGTATAATCCAGGGAGTGTAAGGTGGTGCTTTGGAATTAATTTCTCTGCTGTGAGCTTCACACATCCCCAAACGTGGATCTACAGACTTAGAGCAAGTAGTACCTTGATTAACTATAAACCTCTTTTTGCAAACTGAATTGATAGCTCATATTTTTTTTCAAATGGATATCCAACTGTTTTTCTAACTTATGTTAGTAAATGTACACTTATTGATGAAGGTGTTTCATTGACATAATTTTACTTACCATATATTTAGCAACAGCCTGTATGTTTGTCACTGTACATAAGTTACATTTTGTGTTTCCCATAAATATTGCACCAGATAACAATGAACAGTGATGTTTCATGTGAGAGAAAACTGAAATGCACAGAAGTCAAGCAGCTTGCAAGGTTATGTATTTGGGAAGTTCCATCCTGAGAATGATATTCATGATTGTTTCATTTCATGGTTTATCCTCTTGCCACACATTATTTTATATGCTCCTAAGTGGAAACAAGGATTCATAAGTGATTATAACAAAAGTTGATTCGAATGTCTGAGTAATGGTATCTGTGTTTGAGGAGCTGAGAATGAATAGTGAGACCATGAGGACAGGTTGAAATTGAGGTAGCCACAGGATATATGTGTGAAAATACTCATTTGGGTTTTTTCACAGTTTGAAATGGATGTCAGGACTCTAAAACTAGATTTGGGAATCTTTGCTTGTAAATGAGAGTTTAAATTATTTGGAAATTGAGGAAGGTCATCCAGGAAAACAGAGAGAATAGAGAATTGAGCCACTCTTCTGGGTAGGGTTAAACTAACAGAAAGAATCCCAGAGTGGTCTCAAGAAGCTTGTGGAAAAATCATAAGTGAAACCATGAATAGTAGTGATATCATACTTAAAGGAGTGGAGTTTCATAAAGATGTGAGTGGGTGTTCTGTGTACAAAGGGCACATCAGCACTTGTGGCTAAAACTCAGACACCTGTAAATCCTGATTCACATAACCAATGAGTAGAACAATTTCAAATAGAAAAAATGTGCTAGAAACCATGCATTTTATTTTCATTGCTCAGAATCTTAAAGTTCTGTAAACTAATACTCACTGAGGACAGAAATCATGACTGTTTCGTTCTCCAGCATTATCTTTATCATAGCAAACAATAATTTGTAGCATGCAATTTCTCTCTCTTTTTTTCGTTTTTTTCATTTCTTAAGGAAGGCCAAGAGATCTGAAGGTAGTATGTGGAGGAAGCCAGGTCAAAGAAATGTGCTTTTTAACAATGGAAAAGAAGGAGTTCCCATCATGGCTCAGCTGTTAATCAACCCAACTAGCATCTGTGAAGACACCCATTCAATCCCTGGCCTTGTTCCAGTGGGTTCAGGATCCAGCGTTGCTGTGAGCTGTGTAGGTCGCACCCATGGCATATTGATGTTCCTAGGCTAGGGGTTGAATCAGAGCTGTAGCTGCTGGCCTTCACCACAGCCCAGCAATGTGGGATCCAAGCTATGTCTGCAACCTCCTAACTTTGAACACTTTTGATCAACCCTTTGATTTGTACACTAAGGAAGGCATAAGTGAAAAATGCCATGAGGAAGTTGTGGACCAAGAAGTTGGTTTCAGATGACAGGAGATGAATAGAAGTTTCAGTTTTCCTCATAGTTTGGATTGACTGAAAGGAAGTCCATACCAAATAAGATCTTTTTCTTATGGAGTTAATATAATCCTAACGTGTGGTGTGAATATTAATTTCTTTAGGAATATAAGCCATGTGAACACACACACTAGTGTTGAGTCAAGTTTATGTAGAAGAGACGGTCTTACAGTCATGTGAGACACCTTGTCTTCGATGGTCACTGCTGGGTCTCTGCCTCTCTGGTCTGCCGGATATCCCTGTGGTTTGATCTCCTGTTTCCACTGCCCTGTGTGTTGACTTGTGTTTATAATTATACTTCTATTTGCTTATAACCACGGCTTGACAGGTGTTCCTTCCAAAGAGTTTATTTACTAGAAATGGTGGTCTTGTGTCTCATTGTGGACCTTCAACTTGTTTGTTCTTCCTGACTCAGGAAAAAGCACCAGGTTCAAGTAAGCATAGCATCTTCATATTTTAAAGGACAATATATTTAATCTAAGAAACCTCTCTTCTTTTCTTGGGGTTATATTGGAAATTCTTATCATATGTTTACCTAGATTCTTCTAGAACAGTGACAGAACAGAATGAGAAAATTCACCCTTTTGTAGGAGTATTTTTTCCTTAGGGAGGTTCTGACTGTTGGGGTTATACTCATATTAATAATCTATCTGTAAAAAAAATCCTTTCTGCTCTTAAAATGACCCTTTATATTTGGGAGGAAATATTTCCTTGTCTGTTGAGTCATACTCATTTCAATAATTTGTTTATAATAGTGGGCTATTATGATTATGACATAGATGGTCTGAATGAAAGCATATTCAGGTGAGCTAGGTACATGTAGTTGATGGTAGGGAATTCAAAAATAATAGTCAATTACAGAAAGTATGTAATAATGAGGAGGAGTGTTTTTAGGCTTTGAAACATAAATAGTTATATCAGAGATGTGAATGGTTTTCAGTGAATTTTAATGTAATTCAGAAAGGAGAGTAATTTGAGAAAGACTGAGGCATTTAAAAATTATATTTATATAATTATAAATATATGAAAATTATATTTACACCATGGAGATTGACATCATCTTTTGTCAGTATTCATCAACAGTATGGTCTCTAGTTACATGATCATTAAGAATCTTTTCTTTTTTATTGCCTCTTTGTCTTTTTATTTGGAAGTTCCCAGACTAGGGGGTTGAATTGAAGCTGTAGCCTCTGGCTGACACCACAGCCATAGCAATGCAGGATCTGAGCTGTGTCTGCGACCTATAGCACAGTTCACAGCAACACCAGCTACGCATCCCATGGATGCTATTTGGGTTCGTTAACCACTGAGCCATGATGGGAACTCCAGTTTGTTGCCTTATTTGTATTTTAACCATATAGAAAACTTGATATGAGTATTTTTTTTCTTATTTGGAACTTCTATTTCTGTTTAAATATTACTAAATTATATCAATTTTAATAAATTTATATTAACTTTATTGTCCCAAGAAGCTTACATTTTTTTTTTCATCTGAGAAAAACATCATTTATTTCTCAGTGCGGGGCCAGAAACCTGTGAATTCCACAATGAAATCCAATGACATATATAATCACCTTTTTATTATTTTTTTTTTCAGGCTGCACCTGCAGAATATGGAAGTTTCCAAGTTAGAGGTTGAATCAGAGCTGCAGCTGCAGGCCTATGCCACCACCACAGCAACGTGGGATGTTAGCCATGTCTGCAACATGCACCACAGCTCATGGCAATGCCAGATACTTAACCCACTGAGCAAAGTTGGGGGTCAAACCCACATCCTCACGGACACTATGTCAGGTTCTTAAACCACTGATCCACAGTGGGAACTCCTACATCAGATTGTAAATTAAAAATCAGATTGTATATTTTTCATGGCTAATCTATCTCAAGCAGTTTATATCACTGATCACAGCTGCTACAGTTTGATTTCTGTTTTTGCAAGGTTTGCATAGTAAAAGATTCCAGTTTGTAGGGTTTCAGTTGAAGACTTCTATTTCAAGACAAGGAAAATATGAAAAGGGTTGTATCCCGGATCCAATCTGGGTACCTCCCCAGATGCACTCTATATAATATGTCTTCTGGACAGGCTGTGGATGTAGAACTCCCATGTCACTGTCACCACATCTCTTGCAGACAGACATGTATAATCAAATTCCTTCCTAGGAGTCTATACCACAGATAAGAGAATTGTAAAGAAGTCTGAATGTACACCCTCACAGGGTTTATTTTGAAGTCAGTGGTCTGATACAGCAAGAGTGGGACTCTGAAATCTAAAATAGACACACTTTCATGAAGAAGAGTGAGAAGCATGAACTCACAAATATTCTTGCAAGGCCCTAGTTGTCCTAAGTAGCTTCCTCGTTCTTGAAAGAGAGAAAAGAACAATCAGCCCTATAAATTAAAAAAATGTAAATTAATAGAAAAAGATGAATCATACCTACACTCATAGGATAACAATTACATTTGGAGTCGGGTCCAGAACCCTGAACTTGAGTTCCTGTTGTGGCTCAGTGGTTAACGAATCCAACTGGGAACCATGAGGTTGTGGTTTGATCCCTGGCCTTGCTCAGTGGATTAAGGATCTGGCATTGCTGTGAGCTGTGGTGTAGGTTGCAGATGCAGCTTGGATCCTACATGGCTGTGGCTGTGTCATAGGCCGGTGGCTACAGCTCTGATTGAACCCCTAGCCTGGGAACTTCCATATGCCATGGGTGCAGCCCTAGAAAAGACAAAAAAAAAGAAAAAGAACCCTTAACTACTAATGACATTCTACCTTATCCAAAAGCACCAGGGCCCTTAATATTAACCTGATTTTAAAAAGATATATTCTTTGTTTTCAAGAACTAAATGAGCCTGATCAAACCCAGTGCCTCATTCATTTTCTCTAAAATACCAATTGTAATTTTACTATGATATGCAGGAAATAAGACAACTAACTGCTGTTTACCATTTTTTTCATGATAAACATCACCTAGGAGATGAATATTCACTAGAAATCTGCAGAGAACTGCACAACAGGTGATTGGAAGGAATACACTGGTTGCTTGGCAGGAAGGATGAGGTGAGGATCTTTATATAGGTAGCAAAAGATGAATAATCAGATATTAATAGGTGACCACTAACCTTAAAAAGTTGTAGGAAAAAAATGAGTCTTGTTAACTACAAGCTTTAATTTTCAGGTTTGGGATCAGAGCTTAATTACAGAGAAAAATTAAAAAGTCACTGTACCCAATTTGTGATCCAGCAATCCAGTCCCCCTTTGCTTTCATTTGAAGATGAGTTTCTACTGCTCATCTTCCCATTCACTAGTTTTGCCATCTTACGTGAAAACAGGAACTCTTCATTTCATATTTAAAGTAGAAGAAATAAGAAAGTTATTTGGAATTTCCAAGTATACATATTTGTAGGCATAAGTTTTGGGTAGTTAGGCAGTATAATGCAGATCTTATATTTTCCCCTCTCACCCCACACACACACAAAAAAATCCACCCCCTTACTTGGGCTATGTGCACTTGAGAAATGGTGGGATCATGACCTGTGCTGGCTGGTGACATCCTGGGAGCAGTGAGAGAAAAGGGATCTTGCATTCACTGTGTAGATTTTCACTTCATCTTAGTACCTGCTAATGTACATTTCATCACTGCTCTCTCCAGTGATACCTGAAACTCTTTAGTTCAATTAAAAATAAATAGGAGTTCCCATTGTGGCACAGGGGAAGCAAATCCAACTAGTAACCATGAGGCTGCGCATACGATCCCAGGCCTCGCTCAGTGGATTAAGGATCTGGCATTGCCATGAGCTGTGAAAGAGGTCACAGATGAGGCTTGGGTCCTGCATTGCTATGACTGTGGCATAGGCCAGCAGTTGAGGCTTGGATTTGACCACTAGCCTGGGAACCTCCATATGCCATGCGTGTAGCCCTAAAAAATAAATAAATAAACAAACAAGCAAGCAAACAAACCTCCAGTCTTTTGTGAGATGGTGTAGAGGTGTTGCCCGACTATGGAGAAAGTGGGCTAGAGAGAGAGAAAATAGTCTTCATGTGACTCAAGGTGCCTTTCCCTCCTACATTCTATGGAGCTTGATGCTCTAAGCTCTTAGCATCTCAGGAGTTTTGCAGGTGAACTACTTGCTATTATCCCCTATCCTATCCTATCCTATTTATCTCCATTCTCAAACATTTGTAACTTCCTCTATCTGTTAAATCAGTTACTTATCACTCTTCTCTATGTTTCAAAGAACATGTGGAAGTCTTTCACCAACTGGTATTTCCTGTCTGGTTCTTTTTATCACTATGGATTAACGCATGATTTGGGGTTTTTTCATTTGTTGTTGTTGTTGATGATGTTTTAGCTCCACACCTGTGCCATATGAAAGTTCCTAGGCTAGGAGTCGAATCAGCTAGCAGCTGTTGCACAAGGCCAGTTCTGAGTCATATCTGTGACCTGCACCACTCATGGCAATGCAGGATCATTAAACCACTGAATAGGGCCAGGGATCAAACCCACATCCTCATGGATACTAGTTGGGTTTGGGTTCATTAACAGTGAGCCTGAAGAGGAACTCCTTGGTTTACATTTTGTACTCTTTGTCCTTCATGTTCTCTGTTCACTTAAAAGGTCTGCTTTCAGGAGTTCCTGTCGTGGCTCATTGGTTAACAAATCCAACTAGGAACCATGAAGTCACCAGTTCGATCCCTGGCCTTGCTCATTGTGTTAGGAATCTGGCATGACGTGAGCTGTGGTGTAGGTTGCAGACATGGCTCGAATCCCATGTTGCTGTGGCTCTGGCATAGGCCAGCGACTGCAGCTCCAATTCAACCCCTAGCCTGGGAACATCCATATGCCATGGGAACAGCCCAAGAAATGGCAAAAATACAAAAAAAAATTCTGCTTTCATATAGCTCTGTTTTGTCAAGATGCAAATTCTTTCTCCACAAGTCTTTTACAATATTCTCCCACTTCCCATCAGCCTCTTAGGTCCCTATTCAGAATTTCAGAGAGGAAATCCCCAATAAATCTGGTTTGTCCTTGAGCTGAATAGACTAAACTTAGGTCATTGGCCAATCTACAGAGTAACCAACTCCCCCAGTCAGGCATCATCCTGGGTACAATCTGCTGTGATTTAAAAGGGGGGGGGGGTTGGAAGGGTAATGGGATAAAAGTGTGGCACCTGATCATATTTGTTTAGCATGGACTCTTAGCCAAGCATTTTGAGGAAAATATGACAGTATCTAATCAAATATTTACCTAGTCATTTAGATAAATTTGACTTGCTTTCTCTTTTTTTATTAACTTTATTGAGATATTATTAACATCTAACATATGTAACTATAAGGTATATAATGTGATGATTTGATAGAGGTACATATTAGAAAATGAGCATCAAATAAGTTTAATTAATCCCCCCACCCCATTAATGACATTGTGTCTGTGTGTGTGGTGATAACATTTAAGATCTAACTCTCTTAACAGCCTTCAAATATATAATACCTTTTTGTTAACAATAGTCCCCATGCTGCGCATGAGACCCCAAGAACTTATCCATTTTATAGGTGGGGGTTTGTATCCTTGAACTAATATCTCCCTTTCCACCCCTCAACCCCTGGAAACTGCTGTTTCTGAGGTTGGCTTTTTCAGATGCTGCATATAAATAAAAACATACACTTTGTCTTTTGCATCTGACTTATTTCACTTAGGCTTCAAGTTCCATGTTGTCCCAGAAGGTAGGGTTTCCTTCTTTTCTATGGCCTAATAATATTCAATTTCAGGTATATCTCACATCTTTATCCATTTATCCTATGATGAACATTTAGGTTGTTGTCATATTTGGCTCTTGTGGAAAATAGTGCAAGGAAAATGAGAGCAAAAAAAGAATATTTTAGAGGGAGAAGGGTCTACAATGGTGGAGTAGCAGGAAATAGGGCTCACCTACTCCCACAAATAGATTGAAAATACAACTACATGTGGAACTATTGGCACAGAAAATTTGAGAAAAACTGACAAAAGAACTCAAAATTATGATAGAACAAGAAAGATGTTACACAACCAGACAGGATAAGAGAAAGAGGAAAGAAAAAGAACAAGAGAAAAAATAAGTAAAAGGAAAGGAGATGGGACCTGCTCTCCCAAGAGGGAGCTGGAAAGAGGAATAGTTCCTACACCCTATCAAGTTCCCCCAGCAGCAAGAAGATCAGCCAAAATCAGAGAAGGAACTCTAGAGAGATGGTGTGAGGCAGTTCAAAAGGAAACGGTTCTCCACAAACGGTCAGTGCTACGGGCAATGGGCAACTGTACGTGGGTGCCAGCAAGTGTTGGAAACTAAAATGTTGGCCTTAGAGACCAGACCCAAAGAGGGAGCTGGGGCTGGCAACATGGGGATAAAAAGAGGATTGGCGATGAGGAAATGGCCTGGGGGGACTAGAGTGTAGGGCGACCACAGTGGAGAGCATCTAAGCAGAGGCAAGACCAACTGCAGAAGAGCCCATTCGTGAAAGGAGGGCTGGCTAGCCTGTGCCCACTCCCTGCTGATCAGGGAAAACACAGGGATCTGCAGAGGCTCATGCTAGTGGTGCCCAGTCAGCCCCAGAAGAGATGCCAGTGGCAGTGCCCATTCCCTGTGAGACCAGTAATCTTCTCAAGCAAGGCAAACATAGGTGTCTTGGCTCTACCCAGAGACTCTTCAGACACTTGCACCAGCATTGCCCAATCAGCACCAGAGATCTGCCAGTGACAATGCCCACTCCTGTGAGAGGGCTGCCAGTGTCTGCTCCATGCCCGAGGTGTGGGCTGCCTGACTGGAGAAGAGCACAAGTTGCAGGGCCCCTGCCAGTGGCCCTGCAAAGGCCCATATTAGTGGCACTCATTTCACACCAAGGCAGCTGGGAAAGGCCCATTAACACACCTCCCAACCCATAGCGGCTACAAAGAGCACTCCACCCAGCACTAAGGCAGGGGAAGGGACCACTAGAAACACACATTCCTTCAGCTACAGAGAAAGCCTGTGAGCCATAATTAAGGAGAAGTCCCTGAGCCCTGAGGCTTGAGAGAGAGATCCCTAGAGTGGCCAAGCAAGGCGAGTGCTAGCAGAACAGTGGCACCTACTCCTATACCTACTGAGAGCAGTGGAGCCTTCCTGGCAAAGGGAGGGGGCAGCAGGAGAAACTGCTGACATAGCAAGCTATGAAAATGAGCCCTCAAAGCTACCGGCTCTCAGGAGGGGCTGTAGTAGACACTGCCACCACTGCAAGCTACAGAAGCAATCCTTCCAGTGGTGAATCACTGCCACCTACCTCACAGACCCATATCCTTTGCAGCCACCCAGCTACAGGAGAAGGAGTATGATACCATGACTCCCAACACATGCTCTGGGTACACATGAGACATTACCACCCCTCAGAACTCCAGGGCTCTCCATACCAACTGTAAAGGGGAGGATAAGCAGAAAGGTAGACGTGAGATGACAAAGAAGCATCTTTCAGACAAAGGAACAAGAGAAAAACACACAAAAACTTCTAAATGAGGAGGAGATATGCAATTTACCTGAAAAGGGATTCAGAGTGTTGAGAGTAAAGATGATCCAAGATCTTGGAAAAAGAATGGAGACCCAGATGGAGAACTTAAAGAAATGTTTACCAAAGAGCTAGAAGATTTAAAGAGCAAGATGAATAGCACCATAGCCAAATGAATAATAAACAGGAAGGGATCAATGGCAGGTTAATGGAGGCAGGGGAATGAATAAGTGAAATGGAAGACAGAGTGGTGGAAATCACTGCTACAGAAAAGAATAAAGAAAAAAGCATGAAAAAACTGAGGAGACCATAAGAGACCTCTGGGACAACATTAAATGTACCAACATTTGCAACATAGGGGTTGCAGAAGGAGAAGAGAGAAAGTGCCAGAGGAAATATTTGAAGAGATTATAACCAAAAATTTCCCAAATATGGGAAAGGAAACACTCACTCAAGTGTAAGAAACACAGACAATTCCATACAAAATCAACAAAACAACATCAACAGAATTCTACAAAATAAACCCAAGAAGAATTGCAGCAAGACACATACTAATCAAACAGACAAAAATTACGTTCAAAGACAAAATATTGAAAGCCACAAGGGAAAAGCAACACGTCACATATAAGGGAACCCCCATAAGGATAACAGCTGGTCTTTCATCAGAAATTCTACCAGCCAGAAGGGAGTGGCAAAACATATTTGAGGTGATGAAGAGGAGGAACCTTGAACCAAGAATACTCCACCCAGCAAAGCTCTCATTCAAAGCTCTGGGAGGGAAGAAATCAAATGTCCCATTTTCAGAGGACATAGCTGTCTAGAAAATCTCAGGATAGCAGCAAAAACACAGGTAGACGGACAGTGGGCTTGGCAAGCTCATGTGCCAGGCCACGGGCTCCTCTGTGCCACAACGTCTACATGGAAACCAAAGGATGACACCACAGCAGCTAGTCACACCTCAGAAGGTAAGGTACTTAGGCATGAACATAATGCAATGTGGGTAGGACTGCAGGCCAAAAATTACAAAATGTTGGTAAAAGAGATCAGAGGTCCAAATAAACACAGAGACACCATGTTTGCAGATTGGAAGACAATGCAGTACAATGTTTTCCCAAATAAAATGGCCTCATCGAATGAAAAACATTTGTTCTGCCAAAGACTGTTAAACAGATGAAAGGATCACTACAGACTGGGAGAGAATATTGGAAATGCTGAGTTCCAGAATATAGAAGGAACTCCAGTGAGTTAACCATAAAAAACGAATATTCCAATTAGGATGTCAGCAAAGGACACACCTGGACACTCCCCAAACAGGGAGCACAGCTGGCTCATAAGCTCACATCATCAGCCTTGAGGGGAATCAGCTCAAAGCCACATGAGGTGCCACTACACAGCCATCAGAACAGCTAATGTAAAACAGCGACCACATGGCAGACTGGCAGGGACCTCGAGGATGTGACCTGGGAGCTCAGCCCCTCTCCGCCCTGCCACAGCTGCTTCTCACAGAGAGAACAAGACCCAGTGACCCCATGCCTGGGTGTTCACCCCAGAAATGAAAGACACTGTTCGCAGCAGCCTGTTCCCAACAGGCCCTGGATGGAAAGAAGGTGCAGATGTGGTCCAGCCCCACCACTGATGTGTCAGCAGCTGCAGGGTGAAAGCCTACAAGGGGTAGATGACCATTTTTGTGTCCTAAACATAGCTTCTCTCCATCAATGCCAAATAGAAATGCAGAGACAGAATTGGGGCTAACGGAGAAAAATAATAGCTTTTGTTGCTTTGCCAGGGAGAGGAGGCCACAGCAGGCTAATGCCTCAAAGACTGCACTCCATTTTTGGGGCATTTTATACAGAAAGGCAGGAAAAAATACAGGCTTTCAGATAGGAGTCAGGATTGGGGAAAACATGCATTCTTCTCTCTTTAGGGGAATCTTTGTCATCAACGCTGGTGTCAAGAGATCTCGGCATGATCGTGATGGTGGTCTTCTGGGTTATTTCCTAGAACAGCAGCACTTGGGGGAAAGGGCACATTGATCAGAGATTAGAACAAACCAGGAAAATCCCTGAAAAACATCAAGTGCTAATCATCTTTAGCCCACAGGCAGTTGTGCTCAGGGTGCCTCATCTTTAGCTTATCAGGGATTGTGTTTAGGGTGCAATTAAGCCTGAGAGAAGGACAAGGAAGGACTCTAGGCTGTTCAGTTTGAAAGCATTCATTTCTAAAAGAAGCATGAGGAATATAACTTTTCCCTTAGGTGTACAAGATGCCCATGTCATTCTGTGTATCCCTTGAGGGGGAAGCAGGATCCTGGCCCCAAGGCTATACTATTGTTTCTCGACTATTCCTTGCTCAGGTCTGAGTACTAATAAACAGGGGACACAGAAATATGTGGGGTCTTCAAAGGTTTCAAAGGAAGGGAAAGAGTCCAGCTTGAGAGAAGAAGGGAAGGGAAGGATGATCAACGAAGTCTCATGTCTCTTACCCTGTTGAGTCACTCTGGCCAGTTGTCTGTGTCAGAAGGTGACCAGGGACCAAAGGGTCCCAGCTGCAGCCACTGGGTCTGGTCCACTGGCTGGTGAGCTGGTCCTCAAGTACCCCAAGTGGTGGGGATGTCAGTCATAGCAAAGAAGGGATATCCCACCAATGTCACGGATTCAGAAAAGCTTTTCCAAGCCAGCTTTCTCTAATAACTGCATATGAAATAAAAGAGCCCACTTCGACTATTTTTAGGGCAAAAACATTCCCTTTCATACTCAGATACTTACAAGCATATGTTTGGTATGTATAGAAACCTGGCTGAGGCAATTCATTGGAGCCTGGCTTTCTGGTGCTCCTCATTTTTGTTTTGAGACTCCATTTCTCATTTCAAAGTTGAATTTGTCAGAGATGAAGTTTACTAATGCCATTGTGTGGTGGGCCAGTGTGCTGCTTGAGAGCTTAATTCCTCTAGATTTTAGCCCAGACTTGCTTTAGCTCTCTCTTACATGTCTCGGCTCTCCCAGTGGCAGCTAGGACACCACCCATGCTCAGATCACTAAATGGCCAGTTCTCATTCTTGTCCCTGGTTAAGAAGGTTTAATGAATGAGTGGGTTTCCCTATGGGACCACTGCATGGCATGAGGACTCAGCCTCCACCCCCGTGCATTACATTTCTCAGTCACCTGAGAAAACCGAAACCAGCCAGGAGGAGTCTTGTCCCTTTTCCTCAGAGAAAATGCTCTCAGGTAACACTTTCATCTCTATCCCAACAAAATTATATTGAGGCAGCCAAATTGAGGAATGGCATCAGATCAGCATCCTACTTCACCACGCAGTCCAGACCGCAATCTCTTTTCTAGGGTACCATCAGATGGAATTAAATACTTGAGCACAAAACTGAAATAAAACCGAAATCCTAGCCAGCCAAGAGAGACTCACAGAATTACAAATGAGGTCTCCCAAAAGAAAAATTTCCAAATGGGAACCAGTTTCCCCAGATGGACAAGGTCGATGGGGCCCATCAAGCCCTGAATCTTGGTCCAAATTGGCTTCCAAGTCCCACTAAGCCTGGGACCTTAGTCCAAGAGGTGCCTTACAGATGGGATCTCCCAAAAGGGAAATTCCCAAACAGGCACTAAAGGTTTCCCAGATGGACAAGGTCCAGGTGGCCTCAGAGTGCATGCGGCGGGACCTACCCAGATGCTGGCAGAGGTGTCACAACATCCCAGATGCTCCTTTTCTCCTTCCCAAAAAGGTTTCTTGGGAAGTGATAGGTTCCCAAGAGGATGGAGACACAGACCCCCACCCCCACATGTGGCTGTTCATCCTGGAGACTTGCTGTGAACACCCTTTCCTTGAATGTGGGGCTCAAGTTGGGCAACAAGAAACAATGGCCTGTGGAAAACAAATGCTACATAGATTAACCACCTATAAGGATTAACTCACCTCTATCATGGGACTTGACCCCCTACCCCTCACTTGACCTTCCCCTCCTCCTTCTTCATTGTTCCTGCCACAAGTTCCCTCCATGAACTCCAACCACAGATCCTTTAGAAGACCAGCACCTCCTCACAGTCAGAGCTGGTGCCCTCTAGAGCTCAGCCTGTCCCTTTCTGATGCCTTAATAAATCTCTCTTGCTTTACCAACTTGGCCTTGTGTTTTCCTCCCTCAGCAAACCTAACAGGAATTTGGGATCTGCAATTAATAGAAGGAACGGGCTCATATAAAGATTACAGCAGAAAGTAATGACTTAGAGACAAATAAAACAATTGAGAAGGTCAATGAAACTATAAGTTGGTTCTTGGAAAAGATCAACAAAATTGATAAACCTTTAGCCAGACTCATCAAGAAAAAAAAAGCAAGAGGTTTCAAATCAAAAAAATTAGAAATGATAAAGAACTTACAAGTGACACTGCATAAATCCAAGGATCATGAGAGACTACTATGAGCAACTGTGTGCCTAATTGTATGAAAGACAGCAACAGCTTCATCAATGGGCAGAGTGGTCACTGGGCACAAATACACAAAGATCCAGGGCACAAAAGTAAGACAACTACTGTGATGAGAGAGACACAAGTGGCAAGGTCTTTGTGCTCTGCCCCCAAGCTATAGTTCTTTAGGGAATGTAAGATGACCAAAAAGGAAATCAACATGAGGAAAAAATTAAGCAGACAGATGAACCTACTGTTGGCTTCAACAAAGAGACCAAGGGTGTGAGTGTCCATGCAGACAAATTTCAGTAAAGGGTACAAGTCACACATGAAGGGATCTCTGACATTGGGACCACAGAAGAGCAGCCCAACAATAAAAAGAATCTGAATGGTTGCATGGAGAAATCCTCCAGTCCAGGCCCCTCCCAGCAGGACAATACACAGCCTGTGGTTCATGATGGTCGTGTAGTGCAGAGGTCTGCAGATGGCCACATAGCGGTCATAGGCCATCACCATCAGTAGGATAATCTCAGTAGCACCGAAAATGTGTTCAGCATAGACTTGAGCCATGCACCCAATAAAGGAGATACTTTTCTTCTCGTTAAGGGCGTCCACAATCAGCTTAGGAGCTGAGGAAGAAGAATAAATTGTGTCTATCAAGGAAAGGTGGGTCAGTAAGAAGTACATGGGGGAGTTCAGAGCCTGGCTGGTGGTAAGAGTAACCACAATGAGCAGGTTGCCTGAAAGAGTTATCATGTATACAACCAAAAACACCACAAACACTACGTTTTGCATTTGAGGATTCTGGGTACAACGGATTAAAATGAATTGGGTCACATTCCTTTTTTTCTCCATTTTTGTGGTATGGTTGAAAGAATGCTTTACCTAAAAAAAATAAAAGAAAGGAAAAATGAACCACAAAAGGATGAAATACTTCAAAACTCTGTCTTTTAACAGTACTCTTATAATTTCTCAGATGATTCCTTCTCTTGTCAAAACTGTCTAGGAAGAGCTACCTCAAAATTTCTCTGAGTTAACTCTCTTAGTTTTTTTTTTTAATTCTGGACTCAAAATTATTTTTATAAGACATATGAAAACCAGAAGAAAGGAACTACATCTCCTTCTGTCTTTGTAATCACCAAAACTCCCTTGACTATCAATATAATGGACTAATGTAGTGATTAGAAGTAATAATTTTGGAGACGAACAAGACTTTAAAATGTATGTGTGAAGTAACTTGAAAAGAAAGATAAAATAGTTTGAATTTTATAAGCATAGAAAAATAATATAGGTAAAAATTAGTGAATGATACTCAATTTGTAATTAAAGATGCTAGGTTTTATATGTGCCATTTAAGAATAAAACTCAAATTTTAAAAATTTCTTATAAAATTTAATATAGGTTTTGTCTATTGACAAAGAGGTGATGCAGAAATAAATTATTATACTTAGACTTTTACTCCCGAATGAGAGATTATGTGTAAACTTTATTTTTTTAATATTTTCAAAATCTACAGTTTATATTACTAATTTTATGGTCAGGAAATATAATTTCCATGTTTTGTCTTAGACTCCTCAAGTTGAAATAATGAATTTTTAAAGTGATTGGGATAGGTATGGGAAAACAAACATAGGGAAGTGGACATTAGCACATTGTGAGATCCAAAAAATATTGTCTGGATATAATTCAGTTAGCTGTTCTAATGTACTGATGAACTTGTTGTTATCAAGTCACCTAATGGACACAGAGTGAGGGCTTGACTGGGTAACAAGGGCTTGAGAAGATCAGGGCAGAGGGTGAGGCTGCCCTGATTGCCCCCTGGATCCCTTATAATCATCCTAAATTCCATCTTTAGTCTACCAAAGTTTATTGATGTCTGATTTTAACTTATACAATTTATACTGACAGCCAATAAGTCAAGCCTGGATAATCAAATAGGTCAGTGCAATGCAAAGTCTATTTCCATTTACCTGATGAGGAAATACACGTAGTATTCAAACTTTAAGGTAAAATATTAAACTAAATATTGTCAGTATTAATTTTCACTTTTTCCTAAACCTAAGATTCCATTACTCTCTTTCTGCTTATGCATTCTGAAAACCACAAGGCAGTGAAGTGTAAAATGAATTCTGTCTGTTATGTGTAGTCAATAATAAGGAACATGGAAAGGAAACCTCTTCTGGGTGATCCCACAAGGGATTCACTGAGAAGCTAGCTTTAGGGTTCCAAGCCCCAGGAGAGGGGTCCCCTTTCTGGACAGTCCATTGCATCAAAGAATCCTTCCAGGAACAATAACACTGAAGAAGAAAGTTGAGTGCTCTTCTAAGTGCCAGTCCTCCTCTAGAGAAGATGACCCCTGGGAGAATCAACAACCGAAAATCAGACAAAAATCCCAAACTTGATTTATTCATCCTCATGATTTCACTTATTACTTCAGATTCTTGCAAACCTTGAAGCGGTTAGAATATATTTTTAAAACAGTTCTCTTGCACAGTTTTCACTGGCTCCTTTCGTCCCACACAACACAAAAATGAACACCCAAACAAAACAACTTGGTCTATGTCAAAATCAATGACTTTGATGGCCTTTGTTAATTGATAGACCCAAGCATGGGATTATTTTCTTTTTCATCTTAGTCCAAAGACCAGGAGAGTTCCTGTTACCATTTAAATCCTCTAATATCCATACTTCTCCAAAAAAAAGGACAAATGGACAAAAGTTATGATATAACAAAATAATCCTTTTTTTGGGGGGTGGGGGCATGGCTGCAGCCTCAGACCCATGCTCCAGCAGTGATACAAGCCACTGCAGTGACAATGCTAGATCCTTAACCAACAGCACCCAAGAGAACAGCAGCAAGATAATCTTGATATTCCACAAAAAGGCATTCAGACTGCAATTGGGAGGCAAGAACTTCAGCAGACAAACTTCTCCCTAAGCCAAGAAACCTTTGTTGCTGTCCATATTCCATATACTCAAACACTGTGAAATGCAAACTTTTAGTATAAATCTGCTTTTTCTCATTTCTATGGAGTGCAGAGATGAATTTTTTACACCATGTAGTTGCTATGATACATGTTCATTGTGGTTGCATTTTGCACTCTACTGGGCACTATACCAAGTACTTTACATGCATTACTTCATGTAGTCTCCAAAACAATCCTATGAGGTTGTACACTCTTGCCTATACTTTAAAGGAAAGGAAATTGTGCTCACAAGAAGATAAATGTCTTGCCCAAAGTCATAATGATAAACTAATAGAGAAGACTACATTCAAATTCAGGATGCCTGTGTCTAGTTCTTTGGTGCTCTGTGCCTTGCCAGTAGAAACACAGTTTCCTTCTGGGAATCAACAATGCCAGAATTTGAAAAGCAATCCTATGAGGTTGTCACAATATTATCTATATTTTAAAGGAAAGGGCATCAGTGACTAGAAGTTAACTGACTTTCCCTAGACATGACAATAAAAAAGACAAGATAAATGGAGGAGACTATATTCAAAATCATTGTCTGTTTCTAGCTCTTTGAACTTATTGTCTCTCCAGTGTACATCCAGTTTACTTCTAGAAATCAGCAATGCCAGAGTTTGGAAAAACCACCACAAATGACCATGCATAATCCATGGCAGTTCTTCTGCTAACCTATGAAATGGAATGTAAATTTGTTGTAAACAATGCACTGGAATGAAGTGGAATGTAACATTTGTAACTTATCAAATGTTGATGCGTTCAAGGGTCTATTGGACAAGAACTAGAATTTTATACACAAAAAAATCTAGCACTTTGTATTTGATGGCCTCAAATGCTCTTTAAAGATAGGGGAACTGGGGTCCAAGGAGGAAATTGATCAGTAGTAGAAACTGGTCAGTAGTACACAAGAGTCCAAATCTTCTACTGGCCAAAACTGATTTTATTTTCCCACCATCACATCTTATCTCCCTTCAGATGCCTTAAGACCAGTGTATATAAGGGGAAAAAGAGAATTAACTTTTATGTCCTACATTCAGAAATATCTATCTGAACTCTCAGGAAAAGGACTGTCTGAGGTCAGGGATGCAGACATGCAGCCATATTGCTGAGACCGCACTGACTGCAGCAGAAATAAGATCTTGTCTTGTTAGACCAAGATCCACGAAGGTCTGAATAGAATCAGAATAAAATAGTCCTTGAGCCTGGAGTTGAGTAAAGATACCAAACCACAGCGGAGGGTTTTTCTTTCTTTCTTTCTTTTTCTTTTTCTTTCTTTCTTTTTTTTTTTTTTGCTTTGCTAGGGCCACAAACATGGCATATGGAAGATTCCAGGCTGGGGTCAACTCAGAACTGGGCCTACACCACAGCCCCAGCAGCCCCAGATTGGAGCCATGTCTGTGACCTACACCATAGCTTACCGCAATGCCAGATCCTTAACCCTCTGAGTGTGGCCAGGAATCAAACATGCATCTTCATGGATATTAGTCAGGTTCATTACTGATGAGCCACAGCAGAAATTCCCACTCTTTTTTTTTAATGTTATATTTTAATCCATTCCTTTTTGGGATCTCAGTTTTTGAGCTGAATTCTTCCTTTGAAAAATAGAATCCAAATGCTCTCCTTCTTCTCTCTCCCATGTTAACCTGGAAATTTACAGAGGAATCTGTAAAGCCTAAACCAATTCCTGATTAGCCATAGATAAATCCATATAGAGTAAGGAGAACAAATATTTCTGCAAAATATCCTAAAACATCTCAAAGTATCTCCCATCAAATACCAGAAAGTTATGCTTTAATGATTTTAACTATAAAACCCTGGAAGAAAATGAAAAGGTGAAAACTGGGCCAAAAGTCAGCAATTCTAGGTAACTCACCATGGTGACATCTGTAGCTAAGGAGAATTTCCAATGTATTCAGGAATAAGAAATAACCATTACATTTAAAGTCTTATCAAGTGTATTCCTCAAGTCTCCACTGACTGGATAGAGCTACAGGAAGCAGAGAGTATCATGGTGGCACAAGGTTATTTAAATGATTCGGCAAGTATTTTCAAAGTTCCAATGCCTTGGAAATTCAAGTCAAAGGAAAAGAAACTTCCATGTTGAATTTGAAACACAAAGTCCTTAGGTGCTAATATCCATGAGGAGGCGAGTTCAAAGCCTGGCCTTGCTCAGTGGGTTAAGGATCTGGCATTGCCATGAGCTGTGGTGTATGTTGCAGACATGGCTTGGATCCTGCATTGCTGTGGCTCTGGTGTAGGCCAGCAGCTACAGCTCTGATTAGACCCCTAGCCTGGGAACCTCCATATGCCACAGGAGCAGCCCTAGAAAAGGCAAAAAGACAAAAAAAAAATTCTATTTTGACCTTGAGGCAGACCAGTATTTTTCAGATATGACACAATAAGCATGAACCCTAAGAAAAATGAAAAGTTAAAATTGGTCAAACCTTGGCTCATCAGGTGAAACTATGTTTAAAAATGAAAATGCCAACAGCAGAAATTGACAGAACATTGTAAATCAACTGTGATAGAAAAAAATAAAAATCTTTAAAAAAATGAAAATGCAAGCCACAGAATCAGAGACTTGGAGAACATTTTACACATGTGCCATTTAAATATATGGTTAAGAACCAGTGTCTGGAATATATAGAATACTTACAACTCAGAAATATAAAAAAAAAACAGCCCATATTTTTAAACTGTGCAAAGAACTCAAACAATAACATCACAAAAGAAGATACACAAAAGGCCAATAAGAAGATAAAAAATATGTTCAACATCATTAGTGATCACAGAGATACAAATTGAAACTGCATACTACATACCCTCATGCAGAGCTACAATGAAAATAATTAACACTACCAGGTCACAGGGACATGGAATGTCTGATTTCCATTTCTTCATATGGCTTCAGATATCTCTCCACATTTTTTTAATGCTGCCCAGAATTCCACAATGATCAGTTCATGAATCCCAAAAGTAACTGTAATCTGGGTTCCTGAACATTTGCATTCCCTTCTAAGAAATATGAAAAAAAACTTTTTAAATTTTTTTAGATTTTATTGACTTTTTTAATCATTTATTTTTATATATGTATTCTACTGTAGAGCCTGGAGACACAGTTACACATACATGTATACATATTGTTGGTTTACAATGTGGTATTAACTTCTGCTACACAGCAAAGTGATTCAGTTATACATATACACATATCCATTCTCATATAAACTATCACAGAATATTGAGTAGATTTCCCTGTGCTATAGAGCAGGTCCCCATTGACCACCCATTCCATAAGCAATAGATGGACTGGCAGCTTGGGAAAAACAACTTTTGAGTCAAGTACTTCAAAATGGCTGCCATTAATTTTATGCCATTGCTGATCGAGCTTTCGAGCAGTCATTAGTGGGCATCCAGAAAAAGTTTAATATTTGAGGTAAAATAGAAGCTCTATTTGTGATACAATTCAATCAGGAAACTACATCACCATTTGAAACTGACAGCGCTAATGCCCTGAACCTAGCCAGAACCCAGGTTGGGACTTGAACCCATGTGCCAGGACTTGAATCCAGCCTAAACCCAGATTGGGACTTGAACACACGTGATGGGACTTGAACCCATCCTAAACTGAGATTGGGACTTAACCCCACAGTTTTAAATTAGAGTCGCTCACCCTGCACACCCTGCATCTGGACTACTGAGGTTCAGGTTCTTCATGCCTCCACATAGAAGGAATTCAGCAAGAGACAAAGTAATAGGCAAGAAATAGATTTATTAAGATAGGATGATCATGAGAGATGCAAGCAGGCAGGCAAGGGGGCTCTGCCCCAAGGATTTGGTGGGCTACAGTGTTTTTCACCCAAAGGAATTAGGGATTGGAAAAATGCTGCCTCTTTCTCTTTCTTTGGGTAGTAACTCCTCCTTTGTATCTGGTCATGGTGCTCATTTAAATCAGCAGAAAGGCAGTCCTCAAACTCCTGCCCTTGGTCTGAATCTGAATGCAGACCTCACCCAATGACCTGAGGTACATCTCATGCCTCCACAAGTCAAGCAAGCCTGCCTTGTTCTGATGGCCTTCTTGAGCAGTTTGTAACTTACAGTGATCTCCCAAAGTCCCCTAGGCACTCCTCTCTATATAGAGTCCTTTTTGTGGGATTTCTACAATCACCTCCATCCCTATCATTTCCATACACTGCAATTTTGCCACCTTGCTGTGCGCATAACATTCAGTTTTCTTAACGGTCCAGGCTTAGATAGAGAAAGGGGCTCTTGGTTAGGTTAGGTTACAAGTGTAGAGATGATCCTCTTCCCATTCAAGAATGGGTGTTTCTCAACACGTCTCTGCAGATACTTGCTCCTAAAACAAACCCTTCTATCAAAGCTGATGATTAATTCCTAGGAGAGAAAGCAGCAGCCATGAGACAAGGTCCCTGAAGCTTATGGAAATCTTTTTAAATGTCTTCTCGACAAGAGCAAGATGAAAATGAGTTTGATTGCCATTTGCTTCTCCAGAACCAGCTTCATCATGGACAGAGTGAACTTTTTGACCTCTACACTATCTGCCTCTTGCCCCACAGAACCAGACCCATTTATTTAAGATCACTTCTTCACAGCCTTTCAAGAGAACCCATTCTAAATGCAAAAATGATCCTGAATGATGTTTCCAACAGAGTTTCTGTGAAGAACTTTTGTAAGCTTTAGGAAAGGTGGGAAGAACCTTAGGCTTATAAGAACTCTTCCTTTTTGAAACAAGTTTATTGATGTATACTTGACATGCCAAAAACATGGCACATATTCAGTGTATATGATTTCTTAATAATTTTTTATTTGATAGTGAACTATATGAATAAGCTCTTCCCAAGTCTGACATATATTTTATATTTAGAATGACTTATGACAAGAAGCAGCCAGTTTAAAAAAGTAATTGGTTTTGTATACCCCAAAACATCAAGACCATCTAAGACAACTAAGGTAAGTTTTTCAATAGTGCTGACCCTTGCTAAAGATTGTTCCTTACCATACACAGGGCTCATTTTTCAATACTTTTCAGGTATAGTGATAGAGTATTTCATCCTCTCTCCAACTGCTGAAAAATCATTTATAATTAATATTAACCTTAATTTGACAGTTGAAAGTTTTGAGGCTCATAGAAATAAAGCCAATGATAAGACCCACCTCTCTGATATCAGACACCATATTCTGCCATTAGATACCTCATCATTCAACTATTATAGGTAGTCTACTCCTGGGGTCCTGGGGTTTGCTTTCTACCCCTTTACTGGATTTCAGGCATTTCATCCAAGACTCACAAAGGTCTTTAGTAGAATAACATCCAAGATTCCTCTTATTCAAGTTCTTATCCATCCTTTCACTCATATTCTCAATAACCTTCCATGGTTCCTCATTTCCTAGATACTAAAGCAAAAATTCTGCAGCTTTGCAATGATAGATTTTTATGCCCAACTTCTACCTGCTTTTCAGAGTTGGGTGCCAATATGTGTGCTATGTACTATGTAGACTCAGTCCTTCGGGATGATGAAGTGTACACAGATGGCCTCCTGTGTGTGTGTTTAGAAAAGTTACTCATATCTATAGTGTTAAAAAAGACTAATATCCAGCACAAATGAACATCTCCTTAGAAAAGAAAATCATGGACTTGGAGAAGAGACTTGTGGCTGCCTGATGGGAGGGGGAGGGAGTGGGAGGGATCGGGAGCTTGGGCTTATCAGACACAACTTAGAATAGATTTGCAAGGAGATCCTGCTGAATAGCACTGAGAACTTTGTCTAGATACTCATGTTGCAACAGAAGAAAGGCTGGGGGAAAAATGTAATTGTAATGTATACATGTAAGGATAACCTGACCCCCTTGCTGTACAGTGGGAAAATTAAAAAAAAAAAAAAAAAGGTATCATGGAAAAAATCTGAAAGAAAAAAAAAAGACTTTACCTGGGAGATAATTTAAATAATCTTTATGAACTCACAATCTTTATTTCCAACACACACAAACACACACACAAACACACACTAAAAGAATTCAAGATTTGGGAGTTCCTGTTGTGGCAGAGTGGAAGGGAATCTTGAGGATGCAGGTTTGATCCCTGGCCCTGCTCAGTGGGTTAAGGATCTGGTGTTGCTGTGAGCTGTGATTTAGGTCACAGACACAGTGTGGATCTGGTGTTGCTGTGGCATAGGCTGGCAGCTGCAGATCCAATATTACCCCTAGCCTGGGAACTTCCATATGCCACAGGTACAGCCCTAAAAAACAAACAAACAAAGAAAAAGAATCCAAGACTTAATAGAATTTAGAGATTTATTATATGGTATAATGGGAAGTGTACCAAAGTCAAGGTGGCATTCATAAAAATGGTTTTCTTTTCAGGTAATGCAATTAACCATCATATGAAATACATGGAGAATAGGAACAATGTGACAGAGTTTGTTCTCCTGGGGCTCACACAGAATCCAGAGATGCAGAAACTCATATCTGCTGTGTTTTCTGTCATCTATATTATCACTGTGGTAGGAAATGTGCTCATCGTGATCACCATCACTGCCAGCCCATCCCTGGGGTCCCCCATGTACTTTTTCCTGGCCCATCTCTCCTTCATTGATGCCTGCTATTCCTCTGTCAGTACCCCCAAAATGATTATAGATTCACTCCATGGAAAGAATACCATCCTATTTGAGGAGTGTATGACCCAAATCTTTGGGGAACATTTCTTTGGAGGTGCTGAGGTCATCCTGCTTACTGTGATGGCCTATGACCGCTATGTGGCCATCTGCAAGCCTTTGCACTACATGACTATCATGAATCGGCGAGTGTGTGGCCTGCTGGTGGGAGTGTCGTGGGTGGGAGGCTTTCTTCATGCAACCATACAGATCCTCTTCATCTCCAGATTACCCTTCTGTGGTCCTAACATCATAGATCACTTTATGTGTGATCTGAACCCTTTGCTGGATCTTGCCTGCACTGATACCCACACTCTGGGGCTCTTTGTTGCTGCCAACAGTGGCCTCATCTGTCTTTTAAACTTCCTTCTCCTGCTGGTCTCCTATGTGGTCATTCTGGGCTCCCTAAGGACCTACAGCTTGGAGGCGAGGCACAAAGCCCTCTCCACCTGCATCTCCCACATCACAGTGGTTGTCTTATTCTTTGTGCCTTGTATATTTGTGTACCTGAGACCTGCAGGTACGCTATCAATTGACAAAGCAGTTGCTTTATTCTACACTATGATCACTCCCATGTTAAATCCCTTAATCTATACCTTGAGAAATGCCCAGATGAAAAATGCTATTAGGAAATTGTGTGGCAGGACAGCTATCTTAGGTGACAAATAAATATGACTTGGGCCCAGCATTGATTTACCTGAGGCTATGGTCAAAAGACTGTCTCAGCAAGGAATATTTATGGGATAAAGAAATCAACTAACTGTTATGAATCATATCCCCTGCATTGAGTGGAGCAGAAATAGGTGCAAGAAAATAGAGAATAACATAATGTGGGGCCACTCTTTTCATATTTAGAAAATTCTACCACAATGGAAGAATTTTAGAAGAATCTTACCAGAGTCAAGCAGATACATGGATTCATAAGCTGGCCTTCTAATACCAAATTGAATAATTAAATTTTCCATTATTGGGCAGCATTCTCTGTAATAATCCAAGGAAGTATACAGTTACTATTGTCATTTTTCAAGTGAGAAATCTGATATCAAGGGGATGATATCAAAAAAGATACACTGGAGAGCCATGAAACTGACTGATTTCCTACCTCATGCCCTCAACTGTCAAGCAATGATGATAGCAAAATCAGATAACTATACTAGTTATCATTTATTGAGACAGGCCTGTGCTGAACACAATGTACATATTCACTTATTATCTATCATTGAAAATCGAATGATTTTTCTGTAATAACTGTGCTTGTGTGAGTGCCTGTAACATTAGAGTAAGTAACTATTTTTGGGCTATAAAAGCATTGGCCCTACTTATCTCTGAGGGTTAGATAATGAAGGTGAAGCTTATATACACCATCTCCACATTACCTTGTAGGCTTCAGGACCATTATGTATTGCTCATATCACCCATGCTATGTAGGCAACACATCAGAAAGAGTAATGATTCAAATAAAAGAATATTTTGATATCAGAAAGGGATTTAAATATAAACTACTTGCCTGCAACATAACAATCATTTCTACAAGGTAGCAAAATAGCAGGTGCATGATCAATATTAAATGAATGAGTCAAAGTACAAAGGAAAATGAATGACTTCAGTAATATTAAAAAATGCAAAAATGTAGTGCTGAAGGCCAGGGAATTATGTCCTACTTTTGCCTGATTCAACTCTAGGGACAATTTTGGCTATACCTCTTGGGGAACTATAGTTTGTTTTTGTTACTGCTTACACTGAGGATGAGGTAACAGAAATGGAAATTACAATTCTCAGCATATGAGCAAGTAGTTTAGCTTGATATGCTCCCTGTCCTCAGCAAGATTTCATAATCTTATTAATATGAGCTGTTTCTATTATATTTTCTCAATGTGATTACTTTTTAGAAACATTTCATTATTAAAAGCTGTTTTTAAAAATACGCATATCTGGAGTTCCTGTCGTGGCGCAGTGGTTAACGAATCCAACTAGGAACCATGAGTTTGCAGGTTCGGTCCCTGGTCTTGCTCAGTGGGTTAAGGATCTGGCATTGCTGTGAGCTGTGGTGTAGGTCGCAGATGCAGCTTGGATCCTGCGTTGCTGTGGCTCTGGTGTAGGCTGGCAGCTACAGCTCCGATTAGACCCCTAGCCTGGGAACCTCCATATGCCGCGGGAGTGGCCCAAGAAATGGCAAAAAGAAAAAAAAATTTTTAATAAAAATAAATAAAAAATAAAAATACACATATCTGTCTACATACAAACAATTTCAGGATAAATACATTCCCTTTTTTCCCTTTTGTCATTAATTCATTATTGAGAAAATTAAATATTTCTGAGCACAAGGAATGTATCAGACATGTTGCTGGGGCTTCAGTGGTGAATAAAAAGAGATCTGGATTCTGCCTTCAAAGAGCTTAGGAACCATTGAAAAACTCCCAGGAGGGAGTAGAATATTACAGCACAGTGTTATAAATGAAAAAACAATGAAGCACAGGGAACTATGAAATCATGTTGGAGAGATGCACATCAGGGAAAGATTTCTGGATGAAAAGGCACCAATAATGGGACACATTAGACGAAAAGGAGTAAGATGGCAAAGTGAAGAGACATGAGGCTGGAAGGGTGTCCTAGAAATGGAATTGAAACAGAAATGTATAATTGAAATATGTGTTTCTGATACTCCGAAAGATATAAGAGAAATGTAGAAATCTCGAGCATATAGATGGCAATTAGGAGTTCCCATCATGGCTCAGAAGTTAGCCAATCTGAGAAGGAACCATGAGGTTTCAGGTTTGATCCCTGGCCTTGCTCATTGGGTTAAGGATCTGGCATTGCCATGAGCTGTGGTGTAGGTCGCAGATGTGGCTCAGATCCTGAGTTGCTGTGGCTCTGGCATAGGCCAGCAGCTACAGCTCTAATTGGACCCCTATCCTGGGAACCTCCATATGCCATGGGTGTGGCCCTGAAAAGACAAGAGATGGAAAAAAGAAAAAGAAAAAAAAAGATGGCAATTAAAGCCAAAAAAATGGTAGACATCAAAGTACAAAGGGAAATGAATGAATTCAGTCATCCATGGGTGGATTTCAGTGGCCTCTCAAAAGATCATAGCCATTTACACATGTTTAAGGAATAAAACAAAAAAAACTTTGATCCCAAAATAGAGCTCCTAAAAATGTCAATTGCTATATTACTATGAATTCACTAGGATGCCAAATTCACAAAATAACAATAGGCTATGAAAAAAATCAACCCCGTATCAGAATTTTTGTCTGCAAATCTACAAATTGAGAGTTAATGGGTAAATGGCCTTAATTTCTCCAAAACAACTTTCAGTTTTATATCATCCAAATTAGAATTAAAATATGAGAATAAAATGAATACATTTTGACATCAAAGGCTCAAGAAGTTTTACCAGTCAAGCATCATGAATAAGAAATATACCTCAGTAGAACACAAGCAAACTAAATTTAGCACATCCAAGAGATTATACACCATGACCAAGGAGGATTAATCCCTGGGATGCAAGATTTCTGTAAAATATGTGAATCAGTCAATGTGGTAAACCACTTCACAGAATGAAATATTAAAAAAAACCCATGTAATCCTATCAGTAGATACAGGAGAAGCATTTAGGCACAACAACCCTTCATGATAAAACCTCAACAAAATAAGATTTTGAAGGAAGTTTCCTTAAGACAGTGAAAACTATTAATGAAAATCCCACAGTTAATATGATAATGAGAGAAAACTGACACTTTTCCTCTAAGACCCAGTGAAAAGTAAGGATGCCCATTCTCATCACTTCTATTCAACATAGTATTAGAAGTACTAGGAGTTCCCACTGTGGCTCAGCCAGTTAAGGACTCCACATTGTCTCTGTGAGGATGCATGTGCTATCTCTGGCCTGACTCTGTGTGTTAAGGATCCAGCATTTCCACAAGTGGCAGCCTAGGTCACAGATGCGGTTCAGGTCTGGTGTTGCTGTGGCTGTGATGTAGGCCACAGCTGCAGCTCCATTTTAACCTCTGACCCAAGAACTACCATATGCTGCAGGTATGGCTGTAAAAAAGAAAAAAAAATTACTAGCAAAACCAATCAGAAATAAAAAGAATTAATAGGCATCCAAATAGAAATTCTGCAGATGATATGATTCTATATATTTAAAACACAAAAAACTCTAAAAATGAATAAATGAATCCAGTAAAGATGTAGAATAAATATCAAAATACAAAAATTGTATCTCTTTACAGCAAACTATATGAAAAGGAGATCAGAAAAAATACCCCTTTTTATGAGAATACCAAAAAGAATTAAATACTTAGGAAGAAATTTACCAGTGAGCTGAAAGGCCTCTACACTAAAAACTGTAAGACACTAAAGAAAGAAATTGAAAATGACATAAATAAATGGATAATAAATAAATGGAAAATAAATTTTCCAAGAAAAATATTTATTAGATCATGAGAATTAATACTGTTAAAAAATCCATACTACCCAAAACCATCTAAGATACAATGAAATTCATATCAAAATTCCAGGACATTTTTCACAGAATTAGAATATACTGTCCTAAAATACATATGGAACCACCAGAGACCCTGAGTTGCCAAAGCAATACTGAGAAAGAAGAACAAACCAGGAAACACCTCACTTCCAAATTTCAAATTCTATTTCAAAGCTATAGTAATCCAAAAAGGATGGTACTGGCATAAAATAGACACCCAAAACAATGGAACAGAATTGAGATCCCATAAATAAACCCTTGCCTATACAGTTACCTAATATTTGACAATGGTGCCAAGACACCTCAATGGGGAATAAATAGACTTTTCAGTAAATAGTGATAGGTAAAGTTATATTCACATGAAAAAGAATGAAACTGGACCTGTATTTTCTACTATGTACAAAAATCAACACAAAAAGGAACAAGACTTAAATGTAAAACCTGAAACTGTAACGATGCCAGAAGAAAACATAGAGTAAAAGCTTATTGACATTGGTCTGCATAATGATTCTTGACTATGACAACAAAAGCTCAGGCAACAAATGTAAAACTAAACAAGTGAGACTACTTGCTTATCAAACAAAAAAATCTGCACATTAAGGAAACAATCAGGATTTCCCTTATGGTGCAGTGAGTTAAGGACCCAGCATTGTCACTGAAGCAGCTTGGGTCACTGCTGTTGTGGAGGCTCAATCCCTGGCCCAGGAATGTCCATATGCCACAGATGTGGGAATAAAAATTTAAAAGAAACAACCAAAATGTGAAAAGGCAAGCAAAATAATGGGAGCAAATGTTTGCAACCTTTAGATCTGATGATGGGTTAAAAGCCAAAATATATAAGAAAATCATACAACACAATAGCAATAAAAAGTAAATAACCCAGTTTTCAATTGGGTAAAGGAATGGATAGATATTTTTTGAAGGAATACATCAAAATGGCTAAGAGGCATGTGAAAAGGTGCTCAACAATATTAATTATCAGGGAAATGCAAATCAAAACCACAATGAATATCACCTCACACCTGTTAGGAGGGCCATTATAAAAATTAAAAATAAATTAATATTGTCCAGAATGTCTAGAAATTGGAACCCATAGGCACTGTTGGTGGGAAGGCAAATATGTCAAGCCATTATGAGAAAAAGTATGGAGACGCTTTACACAACTAAAATTAGAACTACCATATGATCCAATATTATCTCATCTACATATCTACCTAAAGGACAAAAATCAGTGCTGTGAAGAGATCTCTACATTCTCATGTTCATTGCAATATTATACACAGTAGTCAAGAGGAAAACACATCCTACGTGTCCATCATCAGATGAGTGGATAAAGAAATGATAGTACATATATACACAACGGAATGTTATTCTGCCTTTAACAAGAGGAGATCCTGCTTTGCAACAACATGGATGAAAGAGCAAAACATTATGCTAGCTGACTGCAATAAGCCAGACACCGAAAGGAAACAACTGCATGATCTCACTTCTATGTGGAATCTTAAAAAGTAAAGTAAGTAGAATCAGAGATCAGAAATATTGTGACCAGAAGTGGGGAAGTAGGAAAAATGAAGATATGTTAGTCAAAAGGTACAAAGTCATGCAGGATAAATAAATCTAGAGATTTAATGCATCAAATATTATAAATCTAGAGATTTAATGCATTGAATACTATACATTTGCTAAGAGAGTAGATTTCAGGTGTTCACACAACACACAGCAAAAAAAGTAACCATGTAAGTAGAAGAATATGTTAATTAGCTAGATTTGCTTTGCTTCTTCTATGGTATTATGGGATTTTGTGGATTCGCTTTGTAACCCCTTGTTATTAGTCCTTTTTTTCATATTTCTTGAATTCTTTTGGATGGCATAGGTTTATATTTCTCAAGAGTTTTGTTTTCTTCATTCTACTTTTCCCATTATGAAGTTAAACACTGTAATTCTATTCTTTCATGGATTACTTTAGTTACATCTTTAGTGACTCTAGTAACTGTAACTAACATCTTTTACACTTTAACAAAGTCTAAAACTAATCTTTGCCTTTACCATAGTCCGGGTCTTTTTTGTATAGAGATGTTCATTAGCAAGAACAAGAAAAACCAGGCACTTAAGCAATTAAAAATAGACTGGAACAGAGTTATTGGTATGAACAAGTAAAGCTTTAATATGCTTATAACATGTCCAACAAAATAATCATTCAAATTCAGTGGCAGAGTATGTCATTTAATATGTAAATATTTTCTTTTCACTTGTGACACCAATATAATTAATAACTGTATGGGATCTTATTCTATTCAAATTATAGTTTTTCTTCTGGCTGGACCCGGACTCCTACAGGATGGAAACTATCTAATTCAATCTCGGCCTATTAGGTGTTTCATGAATCACATCACTTTTTACCATATAACCAAGAAGATTTAATGAACCAGAAAATTCATGACAGAATTTATACCAAGGCAGAGTCTAAAGCAAAGGAATATTATTAAACAGGTTATTTTACCTCAGCATTTTTGAGGGTATAATTTAAAAGATCTAACATAGGGGCCACCATAAAATGGAAAACCTAGACTAAATGGACAGATACTTGCAAAGGCACAACCTACCAAGACTGAATGAGAAAAATAGAAAATATGAATAGATGAATCACAGTGCTGAAATTGAAAATGTGATTTTAAAACTTCCAAAAAACAAAAGTCCAGGACTTGGTGGCTTCTCAGCTGAGTTCTACCAAACATTCAGAGAAGAGTTACCACCTCTTCTTCTAAAACTTTTCCAGGAAATTGCAGAGGAAGTATCACATCCAAGTTCATGCTGTGAAGTCACCACTATCCTGACTAATAAATAAATAAATAAAATAACACTAAAAAAAAAATTACAGACCACTATCACTCATGAACATAGATGCAAAGATCTTCAACAAGTTATTAGCAAAGCACATGCAAATATACATTACAAGGATCATACACCATAATCAAGTAGGATTTATCCGAGGGATGCAAGGATTCTTCACTATCTGCAAATCTATCAATGTGACACACCACATCAGCAAACTGAAAGATAAGAACCATATGATCATCTCAATAAATTCAGGAAAGAAATTGACAACATTTAATACCCATTCCTGATAAAAACTCTCCAGAGAGTGGGCATAGAGGGGAACTACCTCAATATAATAAAAATCATTTATAGCAAACTCAAAGCTAACATCATTCTCGATGGTGAAAAAAACTGAAAGCATTTCCACTAAGATCAGGAACAAGATAAAGCTGTCCTTCTTTTACCAATGTCATTCAAAATGGTTTTGAAAGTCCTAGCGATGGCAATCAGAGAAGCAAAAGAAATAAAAGGACTACAAATTGGAAAAGAAGTAAAACTATCACTCTTTGCAGATGACATGGTACTATACCTAGAAAATCCAAAGGACACCACCAGAAAACTGTGAGAGCTCATCAAGGAATTTGGTAAAGTCTCAGGATACAAAACTTTTTAACTCAATGAATTTTATTGCATTTATAGTTCTACAATGATCATCACAACCCAATTCTTTTTTTTTCAAGGTGAAAAGGGGGTTATTTTTTCCTTATTTTATTTTTTTAATTTATTTTTTTCCCACTCTACAGCAAGAGGATCAAGTTATCCTTACATGCATACAACCCAATTCTATAGCATTTCTATCCCAAACCTCCAGCCTATTGCCCCACCCCCAACCTGTCTCCTTTGGAAACCATGTGTTTTTCAAAGTCTGTGAGTTGATATCTGTTCTGCAAAGAAGTTCATTGCATCCTTTTTGAGATTCCACATCAACGTGATAGCATATGACATTGGCGTCTGGTACAAAATTAAGACGCAGTAATCAATTGCAGTTCTATATACTAGCACTGAAAGATCAGAAAGAGAAATTAAGGAAACCATCCCATTTTACACTGCATCAAAAAGAATAAAATACCTAGGAATAAACCTACCAAAGGGACAAAAGACCTGTACTTTGAAAACTAGAAGATGCTCATGAAAGTAATCGAAGACACAAATAGATGGAAAAATATATAATATATATATACATTTTTCCTCACATTATCCCCCATCATGTATTTTAAAATATTTTGTCTATTGCTGTAAAGAATGTCATTGGCAATTTGATAGGGACTGCATTGAATCTGTAGATGGTCTTAGGTAGAGTTGTTATTTTGACTATATTGATTATCCCAATCCAAGAGTATGGTATATGTGTATATATGTATATGTACGTATGACAGGGTCACTTTGCTATACAGCAGAAATGGACAGAACATTATAAGTCAACTATAAAAAATTTTAAATAATTTTAAAAATAAATGAAATTTGTATGGAAATGCAAAAGTCCTCAAATAGCCAAAGCAATATTGAAAAGAAAAAACAGAATGGGAGGAATCAAGCTCCCTAATGTCACACTTTACTGCAAAGCTACAGTCATCAAAAACCGTATAGTACTGGCACAAAAGTAGAGATAGAGATCCATGGAACAGGAGAGAAAGCCCAGAAATAAACCCAAGCACCTACGGTCAAGTAATCTATGACAAAGGGGGCAAAAATATACAGTGCAGGAAAGATAATCTCTTCAAAATTCGTGCTGGGAAAATGGCAGTGACATGCAAAGCAATGAAATTAGAATATTTTCTAACACCATACATAAAAATAACCTCAACATGGATTAAAGACCTAAATGTAAGGGCAGATACTCTAAAACTCCTAGAGAAAAACATAGGCAGAATGGCTCTTTTACATAAACCATAGCAACATCTTTTTTGACCCACCTCCTACAATAAAGACACACACACAAAATAGTGGGACTTGCTAAATTCAAAAGTTTCTGCACAGCAAAGGAAACAAAACAATGAAAAACAACCCACAGAATCGGAGAAAAATTTTTGCAATTATTCAGCTGACAAAGTTTAATATCCAAAATATACAAACAACTCAACAACAACAAAAAAACAAATGAATAATTAGAAAATGGGCAGAAGACCTAAATATGCATTTCTCCAAAGACATACAGATGGCCAGCAGGCGCATGAGAAATGCTCAACATCACTAATTATTAGAGAAGGGCAATCAAAACAACAGTGGGGTGCCATCTCACACCAGTTAGAGTGGCCATCAAGTCAACAAACAACAAATGCTGGAGTGGATGTGGAGTTAAGGGAACCTAGCTTCACTGTTGGTAGGAATGTAAATTGGTACAACCACTATGGAAAATGGTATGGAAGTCCCCCAGAAAACTAAATCTAGAGCTACCACATGACCCAGAAATCCCATTCCTGGGCATCTATCCAGACACAATTTTCATTGAATAAGATACATACACCCACATGTTCATAGCAGCACTATTCACAGTAGCCAAGACATGGAAACAACCTCAATGCTCATCAAGAGAAAATGGATTAAGAAGGTGTGGTACATCTATACAATGGAATACTACTCAGCCATAAAATAGGACAAAACAACGCCATTGGTAGCAACATGGATGGAACTAGAGACTCTCATACAAAGGGAAGTAAGTCGGAAACAGAAAGACAGACAATATAGATATCACTTACATGTGGAGTCTAAAACATGGCACAAATGATCTACCTACAAAACAGAAACAGATCATGGCCATAGAGAACACACGTGTGGTTGCTGTTCGGGGTAGGGGGAGTGGGATGGATTGGGGGTCTGAGGTTAGCAGATGAAAACTTGCATTTGTAGTGGATGGGCAATGGGATCCTGCTGTAGAGCACAGGGAACTATATCCAATCACTTGTGATGGATCAGGCTGGAAGATAATGTGAGAAAAAGAATGTGTATACACACACACACACACACACATACATATGTATATATATATATCGGTCACTTTTCTGTACAGCAGATATTGACAGAACATTGAAAATCAACGATAACAAAAAAATTTAAATATATAAAGAGAGCATTTCTATTTCCTTTGGATATATATACCCAGAAATGGGATTGCTGAATCATGTGATAGTTTGATTTTTAATTTTTCAGGAATATTCAGTCTGTTTTCCACAATTGCTATATTAATTTGCATTCCCACCAGCAAAAGGGTTCCCTTTCCTCCATACCCTCACAAACACTTCGTCTTTTTGATCATGGCCATTCTAGTGATTCTTTTTCTAGGTACAGCTAGTTTCCTAATGAGTCTAATATCCTGTGCAAAAACTCTTAATTATGTTTATTGAGTTATAATATCTCAGAAATTGAATCTTTCAAATTCAGAATTTTTTAGAAATTATTTCATTTTTGAATTTGAGGACATAATTTCTTAATTTCCCCTCACTAAGCATATTTATCTCTGCCCCTTAAAGATTTCTTTTGTACTCTGATGAATAGTCTTTTTTTTTTCTTCACCTCTACCTGGCATATGGAAGTTCCCAGGCCAGGGATTGAACTGCACTGCTGCTGAAACTCTGGTGGATCCTTAACCCACTGCACCACGGCAGGAACTTCTCTGACCAGTATTTTTTAATAGCCTTCATAGATCAATCTAAGGCTTGAATGTATTTGTTTCAAGTTACATTATTTCTTCATTTCTAAAACATATTCAACTCCACATAAGCAGAGGGGATATCTGCCTACAAGATGTTAATTGCTAATTTAAGAGTGGTGGTATGTCTACATTTGGTCTGATCCATTATAGAGTTTTGTATATGTGTGAATATAATTTTTTTAGTCATTTTTGTTTGCAACAGAAACTCACAATTCTGCATTAACATTCTTGCCTGTCAGCATCGTGTAGACCCCAGAAAAAGTTTCAGCCTGGGGCTCCACGTTGTTCTGCTGTGCTTTATCCAAGTGAAGCTTTGTGAGCCAGCTGCCATCCAATTTTACACAGATTCTCTTGCCCATGATTTCACTGACCAAAGTCACATAGACATTCTGGCTTCAACATTTGTGTGGTATCTATGAAATCATCCCGGACTTCCGGCACCTCACCCAAAATTGTTTTCCTTCTTTTGAGTACTCACGATTTATATCTAATTAGGTTTTGATACTGTTGCTATGTTGCCTCTTTCAGCCACTGTCCTGTTAGCATTCACATGCACACACACCCCAAACATCACACACACAGAAATAATCATTCCTCCTTGTGATATTTTTGATACCAAAAGCACAACAATTAACTTGTTTAGGTGGTGAAACATAATTATGTGTAGTTCAAGAAAAATGTAGCAATAAATCCTTTCAATTGTATGTTACTTTTCCATCATCAGATAATCAAGACCATGAAGTTTACTTCAGGAAGTTATTCTGTTGTTGCCATTGAAGTTCTATTAGAATGGACTGTGTAATTTGGAAACAAATGTACAACTTGAGTTCTAACTATACAATTAATTTAAACATGGTTTTGAAATATTCAGCATATTATTTTACTACCTTATTTGAAATTGAATATCCAAAAATACTTACTAAGTTCTCACTGTGTCAAGTGTGATACTACTCTTCACAGTCATTGCATTGGTAAAGGACTTTAGCCACAGTCAAAGTATACTAGTTAGTACTTATCTATCCTTGTCAAATTGCCTCGTATGCGCTTCTGTGGAAATATTACTATTACTGTTACCATAGTTACCAGCAGATTGTGATGACTGTTTTCAATACTTGTCATTACACTTGTCGTCATTACAATTTAATTATCAGATACAAATTGAGAAAGAGTAGACCTTAATATCATCGAGTTAATAATTCATTTAGAACATAAAAAAGAACACCAATATTTTAGAAGAACAACACCAAAAAAACAGAGTAACAACAAAAGTCCTCGGATTATCTATGGAAGGTAAAACAAATGGTCCGGTGAAATTATCTACTGTGAATGTAATTGGATGACTTGGGTATAGAATTGGTTTCAGGAAAAGCAATGAAAGAGGATAGCTTTGTGGAAATGGGGACATTAAAATTTCACTTTAATTCCATTAAGAAAAAGCCTAGGAGCTCCCTCTGTAGCACAGCAGACTAAGGATCTGGTGGTATTGTCTCTGAGACAATCCAGGTTCAATCCCCAGACCCACACAGTGGGCTAAGGATCAGGTGTTGCTGCAGGTGTGGCACAGTTTGCAGCTGTGGCTGAGATTCGACCCCTGGCCTGGGAACTTGCCTGTGCCTCGGGTGCAGCCAAAACAAATGAACAAAAAAAAGCTGAATACTTTCAATGTCAATAAATAATTAGCTTTAGTGATGAAAGCAGAGGAAGACTTAATAAGTACAATGAATGCATTAGGGTTCATTCCCTGTGTAGAAAGGAATAAGACTGATTTTAAAACTTTTTGGCCGCTGACCATAAAACCTACCTTTGATATTTAACATCATATATTTGAAACAATCTAAAAGAATGCATTTTTAAAAGTTTGAAAAGTCAGAGTGATAGGAAATTAAAATCACTAGAGTTATTTTTTTCTCCTTTGTCCAAGAAGCACCATAGGGATTACATCCAGGTCCCTCCAGTGCCTTTAAATCATGCTCTTCACGCTTTCAGACCAGATATTCCAGGAAGCCCCAAACCCCGTGCATTTGGGAAAGTAGATCTTGCTGGTCATTATTGAATCAAAGGGGAAAAAGACAAGAAACAAAGGCCCATATGCAGCTGACATTTTCCTTGCAGTTTTGTGATATACTTCTTATTCTGATTCTGAGCATACATGAATCTAGCTTTTAAGATATATTTATTAAAAATATAACTTGAAAGCTAGATACGAAGCCATGAGACCTTTTCATTGCCTTTTTCCTCTAAGAGATCTTATTTAGAATTTTGATTTAAAATATATAATTTATATATTAATTAATTAAATATATATATTTCATTTGTGGTCATGAGTTCGAGAAGTCAAGGCTATCTCTTCAAATACTGATTGGAACTGGCTGTTATTAAATATGTGAGTTCTTTATTTTTCTTTGTCATTCACCACCTTTTCTTTCTTCCTGCTTAATTTTTGCATGCATGTGTCTATATAAAGTCATCTCTTTGAACAGCTATAGAATCACCTATCCTTATCTGCTTTTTTCCTCCAAAGAAATTATTTTTCCATATATATGTATTCTGAAAAATGTATCTGCTTGGTAACTATCTCTTTTATAACCTTTGCTGGCTTCTAAGCCTATCGGCTGTGTCATGTTACAATTTGGCATTTTCATTGTTCACAAAAAACATTAAGTCTGTTTTAACAGGAAATGACAATGGAAATGCCCTCTGGAAATCCTGGTTTTCAAACCTGGGACTGTTAGATGCTAGGATAGGAGGCAAAGAGAATTTTAGAACATTTTGCAACATATTTTGGATAGAAAAGCCAAGATAAAAAATAAAAGTTGGAAATATTAAATAGTTAAAGAAAACAAGAAAGAAGCACAATAAAGATGATAAAAATGACGATTGATAAATTACTTAGTCTCTTGATGTTAAAAAATAGGTCTTGGCAGCTGAACGTATCCATGGAAATTATGGTTCCTCATTTTCTTAAGAGGAAATAGATACTCAACAAATATGAGGTGCTTTCCCCTAAATCACATAATCAGGAAGTGGCAGGTAAGGAGCAGAATCTATATGTCCTTTCCTCATGTGTCTTAGGTCTGTCATGATGTGCAATAATCCCTGATATTTGAAATAAATTGGGTAGTATAGTAGGAAATGTCAGTGGCCACAGTTGGAGAAGTTCAAATTGTATAACTAATAGCTATTTCTTCAACAAAGATCATAATTTATTATTCAAACTGAAAAAAAATGCAGCAAACTAAAAATGACCTATGTAAAATATATGAACAAAATAACTCTTTTCTTGAAGGGTTTGATCCACGTATTCCTACTTATAAAAGGGAGGTTATCTTTTGTAAGGTTCTGGAGGTCTTCATAAATGAATTTTTACCTTGATTTCAGTTCTCTCACTTGTGAAATGGGAACTTCTATTACGTACCCCATTTCCTGGTAGTTACTCAGGGATTTTCAGTAGTGGCCAATTGTTGAAATAGTTCCTAACTTCTCTAGAAATTTATATTCAGTGGCATGTTAAACTCATTGAAGACAATTTATTCCTGAGCTCCCTTTGTTTTACGCATAGGGAAACATTGATAGGATATGAGTCCTTTTTTGAATTAATAATGAAAGAGTTAATATTTAGTTAGTTCTTGTAATGTATCAGATGTACATATCTGTATGTAAATGCTTTATAGGGATCTTTTAATTGGATTCTTATGAGACTCCTATGTGGTAGGTGCTATTATTATCACTGTTTTCAGTTGGAAAAACAACAACAGCAAAACAACCAACAAGCCTCAGAGAATACGTAACATGACTAATATTCATCAGTTAGGTAGTGGGCCATATGCTGAAACCCATTTGGTGTAACTCAAGTACCCTCACTTACCACGTTAACCTGCCTTCCTTGCAAGTACAATTGCCAATTGTATTTCAGAAATAAAGATTAGTCAGTCTTTTTTTCCTAAGAAACATTTTCTGGGGGATGGAGGAAATCAAAATAACGCTGAAAATCAGGACTTGGGTGGTTGCGGTTGTTTTTCACTTTTTGTTCCTTTTAGATTCTGTCTTAAGGCAGAGTGAACAAGAGTTTCTTTTTTTTAATTAACTAATTAATTAATTTATTTATTTTTGTCTTTTTGCCTTTTCTAAGACCGCTCCCATGGCATATGGAGGTTCCCAGGCTAGGGGTCGAATCGGAGCTGTAGCCACCAGCCTACACCCGAGCCACAGCAATGGAGGATCCCAGCCGTGCCTGCAACCTACACCACAGCTCACAGCAACACTGGATCCTTAACCCACTGAGCAAGGCCAAGGATCAAATCTGCAACCTCATGGTTCCTAGTTGGATTTGTTAACCACTGCGCCACCAAGGGAACTCCAAACATGAGTTTCTTAACTGTTCCTTTTAGGATGCTTTCCAGTGTAGGTTTTTTAATTGAACTTGAAGAAGAGCTGATGTTTTCAGTTAATTAAAAGCAGTAGATATGAATGTCCTTTCCACTGAATGCACCACATATCGGATAGCTTTTGTGTAGCACGTAGCACGACCTAAGTATTCAGCATCCTCTGTTCCAAATGTATTGTTTTCTTCCATTAAAACTATAATAAGAGTCAGTATTAGTTCAGAAAAATAAAGAGGCAGGAAAAAGAGCAAATGATAAATTTGAGTCTTCAATAATATTGGCTATTAGATTTAACAAAAGATCTTGGGATTTACTTAAATCTTATCACATTTTTTTAAGTATAAATAGACTTTTTAATGCTGATGTGAAAATGGTATTGGGGTTCCCACATGGGTCAGACTGGTATCCATGATGATGCAGGTTCCACCCCTGGCCTCACTCAGTGGGTGAAGGCTCCTGCATTGTCACGAGCTGTGGTGTATGTTGCAAACATGTCTTGGATCCTGCGTGGCTGTGGCTGTGGCATAGGCTGGCAGCTGTAGCTCTGATTCAACCCCTAGCCAGGGAACTTCCATATAATGCGGTTGTGGCTCTAAAAGATGAAAAAATATATATAAAAATATAAATATAAATATAAATATATATATTTATATATATATATATATCATGGCCACAGGAGCAGTGCAAAAAAATAAAAAGAAGAAGAGAACATATCATGTAAAAGGAGATGAAGATATTGACATAAATGTCAATGCATAATGTATAGATGTGTCCTGTTTCCTTATATCAGATATCTCCTTATAGAGGATGGGAAGGGGAATAGAAATGTATCAGTCTGTTATGTTTACCTCTTTTATGACAACTTATGGCATACAGTGCTCAGGGAGTAACATCCATGTCCACATTTACTAGAGTAATTGGGGAAATAAAGTGCTAAGTAATGAGGAATGAGTTATGTGTGTTTCCTGAATTCTAGGGAAAGACTGTGGTTTATGTTTTACTTTAATAGCATTCATTATGTACTGTATTTCTCTTAAACCATATTACAAAATAATGAGTCTTAAAATTAACTAATTATGGAAGTAATACTCTAATGTGCTGTCTTTTTTGTTTGTTTTCAGTGCCACCAATTATTTTATTTTATATTTTAAGTGAAAGTAGAGTTGATTTACAATGTTGTGCCAATTTCTGAAGACATCAAAATATATACCACTAAAATCCCTTTTGGCCATCACTTTATTTCTGAGAAGTAAATCTTTCCTTCCTCATGTTTTCCTATTGATTTATAAGCACAGATGTTCTTGTAGAAACTACACAGTATTCAGTGGATGTTATTTTTAACATACAAGCTATTATACTGTGATTATCTCTGAGGACCTTTTTGTATTTTGCATTCAAAACATATCTTAGTGATGTGTGCCATAGTTGTGTGCAACATTAAAATGTCTGCATAGTTTTCCATTGTAATAACCCACCGCACCTTATTTCCATTCTATTTTCAGGTATTAAGATCGTTTCCATTTTCCCAGCTGGAATAAGTCTGCATTAAATACCCTTTTGTGCATTTTCCGTGGAGGTTATACTAGGTCACTCATCAAGATGTATTCCTAGGCTTTGTATTTTATTCTCACAAAATGACCCTAGCCACAACAGTGATAATGCTGGATCCTTACCCTGCTAGGCCATCAGCGAACACCCATAAATCCTTTTTAATTATTTCTCAAATATTTGTTCTAGTTTTGTTCAATGCATTTGCATCTTTCAACTATCTAGAATATGATTTTTCTGTGCCTTGTGAGGTATTTCATTCCTCCACAGGGAGATCCAAAATCTTAAACATCAGTTGCTGAAAAGTCATTATTTCACATCAATTTCAAATGTCAAATTAAGCATAGAATAAATTCCAATATATTTTTGTTTATTTATTTTTAAAAGAAAATTTGTTTTTAATTTATTTTTTAATTGTTATTTCCCCCAACATCCTTTTTTTTTTTTTTACTGTGTTTAAGTCCAGCAATTTTCTTTACCAACAACACTTTCACTGACCTAGCTTTTAAATATGCTTCAGTTCTGAAAGGTATGTCTATCTTTTTGTTCTTTCTTTGCAAAAGTTAGGCTCACTACTTTGGATATTAATAGTTTCTGAATTCTGGAATCACATTCTCCAATTTCATGGACTATTTTGTCAGGACTTTTGTTTTCATTATTAAATGTGATGGCTAATTTAGGAAAAGACTTTTTTTAAAAAAAAGTCAGATGTAATAAAGTGCAGTGTTTAGTTGCTGTTATAACCTTCACAAACAGGCTGACAAATGTTATCAACGTGTAGGGTTTATCATTTTATAAAACTGAGCCTTGACGTTAGAGTTCTTGTAATACATTCTAGGTCATGTTACAAAAGGGAAGGAAGAGATGTGGTGCTATGTTTTGCAGCAAAGAAACATTTCCTTTTCAACTAATATATTCCAGGACTCAATCCCATGGGCATATGATGAGCCTGGTAAGGAGGAGATTCAATTCAAAGACAATCAAGGTGATGGAAAGGATTGAGTGAAAAAGCATCTCTGAATGCCATCTGCCCCCCAAGGGTGCTGTCACAAAAGGAAGTGCCTGAAAGTGTGACCAAAGGACAAAAATGATGAGATCTCCTGGGTTAGACTGGAAAGTGAACTGGGAAGTAAGGGTGATTTTAGGAAGCCATGTGTCCTAGAAGCCCATACAATGGAGCCTTTTTCACCAAAGATGTTATTGTTACTCTTTTCCTCTCTCCATTTTAAAAAGGTTCGTGAAAAAATATTTCAGGCACTTTCGGAAATTGTCACCCAGATATTTAAAATTATGACCTCATGGAACTTTAGTGCCATGACAAAACTTTCGGAACTTAGCACAGATGTAGTCACTGGGAAGGGCTAAGAATTAGAGTGACCTTCTGGCCCTTGAAGAACAGACAGCCCCAGAACTCTTTCATATATAACAGAGACTCAAAAATCACTCTCAAAGTTTAATACTGCAAGTGTACTTCAAAATTGACCCCCAAAAGGAGTGTTTCATCTTTTAAATACTTACCCTGCTAGTCACAGTTAGTGTGAGGCATTGAAGTTTATCAGGCAGTTGCAATGATTTGATTATTGGTGCTGCGACTGTCACCATATGTCTGCTCTAATAGATGTAACTTGTGGGTAGTGACACTAGTTTTGTATCTTGCTGTAGCCTTGCATCAAGATAGTGATTTGTAATATAACAGGCAACTGACGTATATTAGTTGACTAACTAAATGACTTTTAAAATAGATAATTTCAAAAAGTAGCATGTTTCAAGCATACTAACTTCCTCTTCGAAACGATTAAATGCTCAGAAGCCATGGGACATGAAAACATCACAGAATTCATCCTCCTGGGTCTTTTTAGTGATGAGAAGGCGGAGGTTGCCTGCTTGGTGCTGTTCTCACTTTGCTACATTGCAATCCTCTCAGGAAATCTGCTCATTCTCCTCACCATCCGGGGAAGCCGCCTCAGTGAACAGCCCATGTACTTTTTCCTCAGCTACTTGTCCTTCATGGACGTCTGCTTTACCTCCACCGTGGCCCCCAAACTCATCACTGACTTATCGGCCCAGCAGAAGATCATCTCCTACAACGGCTGCATGGCCCAGATGTTTTCTGCCCACTTCTTTGGGGCCACTGAGATCTTCATCTTGGTGGCCATGGCCTATGACCGCTACGCAGCCGTCTGCCGACCTCTTCACTACATGGTCATCATGAGCAGCCAGGTGTGCTATGTCCTCGTCGTGGCTTCTGCTCTCGGAGCATTTATCCATTCCATCCTGCAAGTGCTGATTGTCCTCGGACTTCCCTTCTGTGGCCCCAATCAGATAGACCACTATTTCTGTGATGTGTTCCCCTTGCTGAAGCTGGCCTGCGCCGACACCAGCCTGTGGGTGATCGCAATCATTGCCACCACAGGGGGGCTGTCCCTTTTGACCTTTGTGGCCTTGGTCATTTCTTACGTCATCATCCTGTCCACGCTGCGGACCCGCTCCTCCGAGGGCCGCCGCAAAGCCCTCTCCACCTGTGGCTCCCACCTCACCGTCGTGTTCTTGTTCTTCTTGCCCCTCATCTTCACCTATGTCCCCACGGCTGATTCTGTCGGTAACGACAAGATTTTTGCCCTGTTTTACACCATGATCGCCCCCATGTTCAACCCTCTCATCTACACACTGAGAAACACAGACATGCAGAATGCCATGAGGAAAGTGTGGTGCCGAGACAACCTCTCCAAAGGGAAGCGAAGCCTCTGGGGGGTGTGCCCTTTGCCGGATCTGTTCTGTCGGCAGAACCATTAATGTGAACACATGCAGCCGGTACAGGGAGGTTCTGCGCTGCCAGCAAAAGTTGCAAGCCTTGAAGGGAGAGGGCCCCTCTGCCACTTCACTTTCCTTGTTTTATGCTTGCTTGCTTGCTTCCTTCCTTCCTTCCTTCCTTCCTTCCTTCCTTCCTTCCTTCCTTCCTTCCTTCCTTCCTTCCTTCCTTCCTTCCTTTCTTTCTTTCTTTCTTTCTTTCTTTCTTTCTTTCTTTCTTTCTTTCTTTCTTTCTTCTTTCTTTCTTTCTCATTTTAGGGCTGCGCATGTGGCATATGGAAGTTCCCAGGCTAGGGATCAAATTGGAGATGTGACTTCAACCTACTCCACTGCTTGCAGCAACGCTGGATCCTTACCCCACTGAGCGAGTCCAGGGATCAAACACAAATCCTCATGGATACTAGTCAGGTTCTTAACCTGCTGAGACACAATGGGAATTCTTTTGTCACTTTACTTTTTTGAGACTGTATGGGGGGAGTAGATCTGACACTCTGGAACTTATGACTAACATTCTGGAGCATTCTGTCCTTAACAATCACTGAGATAGTGGGCATCAAAGCACTTTTGTCAAGGCAAATTACGAAGACTGCAAGATTTAGCAGGTGTGGCCATCTTAACTGAGACCCCTCTCACAGAGCTGTCCTAAACACCTCCATATTTTTAAGGCTTCCACTGCAATAATTTAAAAAAAGCCATGTGAAACATTTCACAAGTGTTTTATACTTTAATTCTTTCAGTAACACATTGTGCTTCTAAAAAATGCAATATAAATATACTACTCATACCGTATTTATGGACGTTGTGGTAATTAATTCTTAGTGACTTATCAGTGGTAATTAGAAGTTTTAAATTGGATAATGAACTATTTTTTCAATCTTAGACATGTAATTTTGTTATGTTATTTACCAGCTCTTTTTTTTTTTTTGGATCAATGTCTTTAGTTTGTGAGGAAAAAATAATATCATGGAGACTTGCCAGGGCCCTCAAGTTATGGCAGAGCTGAGTCTCCTAATTCCCACTCCAGGATTCTTCCCACCATAGTCCCTTCCCGACATAGCTGCACCTTGAATGCCTCCATTGACAGGGAGCTCACCACATCCTGAGGTTGCCCAGGACATGGTTTTGAAGTTTTAGTGTTAGAAATGTCTTCTGAAAATTGAGCCAGAACCTGCTTGCCCCTAATTCTGTCTTTCCTTCTTGTTCTTTCCCCGTAAATCATGCAGAGGACAACTGGTTCTAGATAGGGTTTCTCAGCCTCTGGGGCCAGAGGAGTTTTTGTTGTGTGTGTTTGGCGGGGGGGAGCTGGTGTAGGGGTGGTGTAGGAATGTAGGAGGAGTTTGTGCATTGTAGGATTGGAACAGAATTCCTGGACTTGACCTCCTGGATCCTGCACCCTCTCAGTCATGACATCAAGTTTCTCTAGACATTTGCCATGTGCCCGACAGGCATAAAATCACCCCGGTAAAGAGCCACCATTCTATAGGAATGAGAGTCCAAGGTTTCAGTGTCTCTCAGGAGGCCAGAAGGAGCTAGCTCCCTTGTCTCCACCCAAAGAAGCGAGCACCATAGCCGAGGGAGGCTGGCTGCCTACTTAGGTATTTAGAATTTGTTTTTTTATTATTTATTATGTATTATTCATTTTATTATTATTATTTTATCAATTATTATTTTATTATGTGTGTTATTGCTTTGTTTATTATTTGTTACTAGTTTTTATTTTTTTTTATTCCTGTCCCTCATGCCCATTCTCTCCTGTTTGGCCTTTTATACTGCTCCTTACAAAGCACCTTACACTAAATATACTAGAGGTTTTACCAGTTTGAGACTATGCCTCCCACTCCTACATCTGATCATCTATTCTTGGATAAATCAGCTCAATAATGCCGTGTAACTGCCATTCCTAAACTCACAGCTTAAACAATAGGCATGGAAACTTCTTGCTCATGTGTCTTTGGGTCAATTTGGGTTCAGCTACTGAGGTCAGGCTTGACTGGGCTTAACTCCAAACTGTAGAGTAGGCTCAGATACACTTCATGCTGTTCCATTTTTCTTGAAATACAATGGAAGTGGTAGGTTGGTCTGTGGAAATTGAAATTATATATCTGTACACGTGATGTTGGTCTGTATCATTGACTCTCATTGAGTGCATAAGAGGGTGTACAGTGTTGCCTCTCTCTACTCTGTGGTGCACATACCTTGTGGCTTTTTTATACTCAAAGTGTGGAATAAGAACTATTTCAAAGATGTGTATTAAGAGATGAAGTTACATTACACCCCAAGACACAAAACAAAACAGGACACCAGGTAAGAACTGGATGTCAGAATACTGTCCAAATGAGGCATTCCCAATCAGTTACTATTTTTAAAAAAGTCGTGAAAATTCTGGAGGCTCCGACAGGTGATAGATGTTTCCATCTCTTGGATATGTTCAAAAGAGGGAAGGGATACTATCATGTGGAGGCACATGAAAGCTATCTTTACATAGTCCATTGAGCAGTGCAGGAAAAGTGTTTTAAATATTTTATGCTCTTCCAGGGGACAGGAATATAACCACTAGTTAGAAGATGTGTTTTTATTGTCTTCTACTATGAAATAAACTAGTTTACTCATTTAGAAAATGAGAAGGATTACCATTTATTTTCGTCAGGGAAGTCTATAATCAAAGTCACATCTGCCTACTACTTCTAACAGTGAGATTAAAAAGCTCTACCACTGGCAGCCAATGTTGGGATGATCATACATCTATAAAACAAAATGATGTTGTTGACAAGACTCACCCCCGCTGAAACTGGGGAGAGTTGAGTTCTTGGTCATTGCTTTCCAAAGAACCAGGCAGACATTCGGAGCTACTTTGATTGGGATTGACTCCGAGGAACTTTTGTGAACAGGAATACATTCATAAACTCAATGGTAGAAACTTGAACACCATTCCGTATGTTCTGTTTGTTTGTCTTTGAGAGTGCTGAATCTGTCAGCTTTTACTTTCCAAGCGACTTCAGACCATCAATATCCCTACTGTCCCTTGGTAGTCAAGGCTTTCATGCAGAGACATAAAAGGAAGAGCATTGTGAGAACACATCAAATGGATAGCATTGATTCATCCCAGAGTTTTCTAAATATACTTCAATTTTAGGTCTCTTTGTGTTATGGCAGAAAGATGGGATTCTATATCTGAAAGTAAGTCTCTTGGGGTCTTATTGATCCATAGACCCCTTGTGCTCTAAGAACATCAACTAGCTCCAGTGTTTCCAAGTCTAAGGTCTTGGATGTACCCTTGCCTGGATAAAAATTATCAGAGGTGCTTTTAAAAATGCACATTTGTGGAGCCCCTCTAACACTAGCCTACTGGATCAGAAATTCTTGGAATAGATGCTTTCATCTATTCAGAAACCTCTCAAGATGATTTCAATGATCAGACAAGTATGAGAAGCACCAACCTATGGAGCACCTTAAAATTGAGCAAATGGAGGTTCATGGAGATGCAGTGAATGTATGTCCAAGGAGGGACAATAAGCATGGGTTCGTGTGGCCCAGGGCAAGGATCTCTTAATTATGACTTAGAATCTAGGTATCTTGCTTCCTTTTTATCTTTCTTAATTCTGTGAATGCTTCATCATTAGAGATCATTTTTTAAGGCACTACATACAGTCCTCAATATAATGTGTGAGTGCAAAACACACACACTCCATGACCATAAACACAGACCGAGGTATGGGCAGCAATTTGAATAAGAAGATTTGTGGAAAAGACAGTGAAGCAGTGGCAGAGAGATAATCTGTGATGTGATCTCAGGTTGGGTGAAGTGAAGGAGGAATATAGCTCCAGGAAGTGTCAGTTCACATAAGAAAGATATGTTTATTTGTCCAGAACAAATGTCTCTGGACTCCACAGCTGAAAATCAGGTCATGCTGGTCAAGGAAGCAGTGATAAACGGCTCACGGTTTTCAGTAAAGCTGCTTGGCTCAAACAGTGGAGGGAATATGGTTTCCCAAACCATGCATTTCAGCAAATCATGTTGACCCTCTTGATTGAGGCACAATCATGTATTCATTACAAATATTTTGTTTTCATTCAGTTTCTTGAGGGTTTCCTGTGAGTCACCTTACATTAATAGGGACAGGATCTCTGGCTACAGAGTACAAGTAAAGATGAGAGTCAATTAGCAGAAGCACATACATGGGATGTTACAGTTAAACTGGGGATCTTAGAGGTAATTTTTTCCAGTTTACTTATTGTTTGCATGAAGAAAGTGAGCTAGAGAAAGAAAAAAGCTTTTTCTCCAAACCAGAGGACAAGGACAGACAGATCTTTTGTTTTCCAAGTCTGTTCTTTATCTCGCTGGCATTCTGCACATACCCCCTCCCCCATCCCAACCTCAGGAAACTTAGTTTTCACCGTTTTAGAGGATTTGTGTCAGAACACCTCAGATCTGTCAGTTTCCATGCACCCTTTCCTTCATTCAGCATATACCTTTGAGTGTGCAATATGTCACAATCACAGTTTTAAATACTAGAAAACAGCCTTACTTCACAGAGGACTCTCGATTCTTTAAAGACATTGGCAAACAGGGGGCAATGGGAAGGAGAAAATCTTGGTGCTGAGTATGATCATGCTGAGCTTCTGAGTTTAATAAGATTTCTTTTTCCTAGATATTTTAGAAAATCATGCTTATGGACTTTTCAAACAAATAAAATAATAGTGATTTAAAAATACCTTACTTGTATAGAACATTTTATTCTTAGTTGCTCCTCCCCCCCCCAAAAAAAATCCCTGTGAGGTTATTATTGTCTTCCCTGTGCAGATGAGACCATTGAAGATCATCCACCTTGTATTGTTACTTCCAACTATTTACCTTTTGCTCCCCAGAAAACCCACCTGCCCCACAGTTTCTTCATTGCATTTTTTACTTCTGCATTTCTCAGTGTATAAATCAGGGGGTTTAACATAGGGGTGATGATGGTATAAAACAAAGCCACCATCTTATCCTCTGAAAAGGTAGTTTCGGGACGCATATACATGAATGTACAGGGACCAAAAAAGATGATGACCACAGCAATGTGGGAGCCGCAGGTGGAGAGAGCTTTGCGCCTGCCTTCTGCTGACTGCTTTCTCAGGGACACCAGGATGAGGATGTAGGAGAAGAGCAAGATAACAAAGCTCACCAGAGTGATGATACCACTGTTGGCTATCACAGCAACACCAACGACGTATGTGTCTGTGCAGGCAAGTTTCAGCAGAGGGTGAATATCACAGAAGTAGTGATCGATCACATTGGGCCCACAGAAGGGCAGTTGGACTACTAGAGCCACTTGGACGATGGAGTGCAAGAACCCACCTAGCCAGGTCCCCAGCAACATTTTATTGCATCTCCCCTGGTCCATGATGGTCACATAGTGTAGGGGTTTACAGATAGCCACGTAACGATCATAGGCCATTACCGTGAGGATGAAGATCTCAGTGCAACCCAAGAAGTGTACTGCAAAGAGCTGCAACATGCACCCCACATAGGAGATTGTTTTGGTCTTGGCCAGTAAGTCAACAATCATCTTAGGAGCTGTGACTGAAGAGTAACAGATGTCCACAAAAGACAGGTAGTTGAGAAAGAAATACATTGGGGACTTGAAAAGGTTGCCCACATAAACTGTGAGCATGATGAGCAGGTTTCCCAGAAGAATGACAGAGTAGAAGAAAGAAAACACCACGAAACACACTTTCTCAACCTTGAGGTTCTGAGAAAGACCCCAGAAAACAAATTCAGTTACATTGTTTATCTTCTCCATGGAGTTACTCTAGAAGGCCAAATTCCCAAGAGACCATTAAATTACCTGAAAGAAACATATAACAAAGACCACCAACATTTATGTATAACTCAAAACAAATGAAATGAATCAGCAGAATAGTTAAAAATGGAAAAAAAAATGGGTACTTCCAGCTGGTTGGCTTGTACACCTAAAAAATCAAAGTCCATATTCTGATCATCTTACTTCAGAATGATAGTCTAGTCATTTACATGTGATGAGGAAACAGAGTCTAGAGAAATAAAGTAAACTCTCTCAGGCACACACCTAACCCTGAGTTTACCTCCCTCCTCTTTCTTTAAGGTTCCTTCCTTTGTTTCTAACAATTTACTTCTTTCTAATCTGTCTAAGGCACCAAACCTAAATTTGAGATATCTTTTGAGTTGGAGGATATGGTAACATTTATATTTTGAAAAAAAATTATCTTGTTCTCATAGAATTTTTAAATGTTCTTTTCCATTTAGAGTTTTTCATCTGGGCGACCTTGAAGATTTGTCTCCTTTGGAAACTCTGAGCTCTGTGTACATGAATTTTTTATCCCCTATTTAGTTTGAAGCCCTTATAGTCAAAAAGTGGTGAGGTGTAGTAGATAGAAAACTAAAACTAAACAAGTCTGATTCTGAGATATGGTTGCTCTATCTCTGGATAAATCCTTTAGCTTCCTGGGGCTTCTGTTATCCCATGTGCAAAATAAGAAAGCTTTCATTTGACTCTCATCTCTAATATTAAACACTATTTCTACTGTGCAATCAAATCAATTCTTTCAGCTTAGAATAGTCATCAAATGCAAAAAAGGAGTCAGAGACAAAGGAAGTGAAAGCAGTAAAAGAAACTCCTGGAGATACATCAAGACCTGTTTGATCTGCAAAGGATGAAAGGGAAATTTCATCTTCAAACTGTTTGAGTATTCCCCAGGAATTGCTTTGCCTTGCTATTTTAAACATTCTTCTGTTAATGTAAATAAATAAATAAGTGGGGGGGTGGAAAGAAAGAAACCACTCTGCTCTTAATCTCACCACTCTTTCATATTTATTAAGGGATGCTTCTCCACTTGGTGGGAGTGTAAACACTCTAGGGAGGTCACTGCAACATACGTGTGGAAAGGGCTTTGAGGACATAGTTTTGCTTAAAGGAGCTCAGAAGTGACTCTTCACACCAAGCTGTAGATGTTAATGATTCCTTTAGTTCTGGGCTGGGGTAGAATTGCACAGTGTCTTAGGGAAGCATCAGGAATTGTGTCCACCCGAGACACAGCCCAAAGATCCATCAAGTTCAAGTTCATGGCTTAGAGTCCCTACTGAACTCTGGGCTCTCCTCTACCCTTCACAGCAACGTTGGGCCTGGCTTATCCAGCTTATGGGAAACTACAGGGCTGTGTTTCCTCAGACCTGTGTGTTAGATATGGGATCAGTCTCATTATATCAGTGCCTTCTCTTTCTTATATAGGAAAACTAATGATAGCAAGAATAATGGTAATAAGAAGAAGAATTCAAATTCACACTCAAGCACATTCCCCTGTTTTACATGCTCATTCCCCTCTTGTTTTTCCTCCTGAACTGAAAAAACAGAAACAAAAACCAACTATTCCCCACTGAGAGAGCCCTCCCATTTAAGAGGGCTCAAATTGTAGCAGTTTTGACAACTGCGAATTATGTTCCTTGGTTCTCATCTGGAAGAAACTGGGCATTTAAACACAAGCCTAGCAACTGTGCCTCCATTGTCCATTCTCTAATGTCCATGAGAAAGTCTTCTTTCTCTGTGAATCAGGACCCATCTCAGAGAATACCTTCCTCCCATTTCTGAGCATATCAACCTCATAACACCTCACTTTCCTTTGAAATTATGGCATTTTCTTACCCATAATCGGGAAAATATACTCTCTCATAGTCTTGTATGGTTGCACTCCATTATCTTATCATCATCTGTAAAACTATACTTTCCCCTCATTTCTGAGGACAGTATCTTGCAATTATATTACAAGTATTCAAAATATCAATATTTGATTAAATTCTCTTTTTTCACAAACCTTTAATATTAATTATAGAAGGAAAAAAACATCTCACCAGTATTGCCCAGGGCTCGAGTTTTGCTTTATTTTTCTCCCTCTCATGTGATAACTTGGGTGCGCTTTTCCAAAATAAAGTTAAGAGTGATGCCTTAAGAATTGCTTTGTAAATTATTAATTTCAGTGAATCTCTGACCCACACACCTCAAAGTTTGGTCAAAGTCTTGTCTTTGTTGCTCCCAGTCTGCCTCTCACCAGCTGAAACCTGCCATTTCACAGTACTATTGGCAACAGGTGCTGTTTCCTCGACTTCTTGTTGGGTCACTTTAAAGAGAATGATTAATGACCCTGGGGAAAGCCTTCCCCCCAAAGTCTCCCTCCATAATCAGAACCACTTCAGAGAACTGACAGTGAGACTTAATTTCCAGGGGACTTTTCAATTTGTTTAAAAAAACACGTAAAAAAACTATCAACTTGCTAAATTTAAAACCCAATTAATAGTTGCACCTGGAATCATAACACTAATCCAAAGCTCTTCAGTAAACAGAGGCATGTGATTGTTTTATGATTATTTATCTTGTGCATTGGAATAATGTGTGTATATATTTATGTATATTTCACATAATTTGCTTGATGTTTAATATAGCATATATATTACAAAGATCTCTTTTTGGAGGTATTTCTCTATTGAATTTTAATTGTCCTGCTTTTTTAGAAGTTCCATTTGACTGGAACAGAGTGGCTTCCATAGTACTATTGGGGTTCACTGTGTTTCTCTTTAATAGAGTCTCTGCTGATTTCTGGAAAAACTGGTGGGAAAATGTTCACTTCTAGCCCATACCTGGAATGAACCATAGTGCAGGCTTTCTTATTTTTTTAATTTTTTTTTTCCACTTTTTGATTGCACCCCATTAAGGTCGACTCTTGACCACTAATATTCTTTCTTGTCCCTTTCACATTCCTACCCTTTCCTGTCCCCTCATTAATGTTTTATTTTCTGTCTCCTCCCTACCTTCAGCTCCCCTCCTTCTTCCTTTTTAATACAATGTCCAAAAAGAAACTGGTTCATACTTTGAGAGGGAATTTATGAGCTGCGCACTGCAGCTGCTTTCCTGATTTCATTGGACCCCCTTTCCAAACAATCTAAACAGCTAGCAAAGGGAAAGATAGATTTGACCCCCCTTCACCACCACTTAAAAGCTTCTATGTGCTATTGGGACCAACTCTTTGAGTCAGGTTTGGATCAAAAGCAAAGGGAAGCTTTGTTCTTTTTATTATTATTATTAAAAGTTCTTTTGAAGGCTGCACCCCTGCCACACATGGAAGTTCCTGGGTTAGGGGTGGAATTGGAGCTGCAGCTGCCGGTCTGTGCCACAGCTGCAACAACTCAGGATCCCAGCCTCATCTGTGACCCACACCACAGTTGGAGGCAACACGGGATCCCTAAACCACTGAGCGAGGCCAGGGATGGAACCAGCCTCCTCAAGGATACTAGTCAGGTTTGTTCCTGCTGAGTCGCAACTGGAACTCTGGAAGCTTTTTTCTTTGATCAAAGACAGAGAGGCACCAGCTGGCTCTCTAGAGCACATGCTCTCCTAGACAGACAGGCGGTGGGCAGGATTCTCATGGAGGGGGAGGGAAGTGGGCCAGGTTCTCTTCATTGGGGAGGGGAGGAGGCGGAGTTCTCATCAGCGTGGGGTGGGGTGGGGTGGGGAGGGGAGTTCTCATGAGGCCAACACATCTGAGCAGCTCACGCTCCAGGCCTCAGTGCTGCAGCACTTTTGCAGGGCCCCTTCGCTCTCTTGAATTGCGGTGTCATACCCAGGGCTTCAGAACAAGGTTGCTGGGCTGAGGTGTGGCAGAGCCATTTCGCAGGAGGAACTCTGGTCCAAAGCGCTGGGTGCCAGGGCTCCACACGCAGTACTCTGCTCTTGGGCAAGGAAAATGGGAGTGAGCACAAAGGCAACAAAAAAGGTGAGCCTGCATTTTATTAGCAGATTCTGTTTTCATTTCTCAAGAATTGTTAAAGGGCTTTGCTGGTGGCACATCCTCTCTGCTTTCTGTCCTTCTCCTCATCCTTAAGGGGCGCTGAGGGGCAAGGGTCCATTTTCTGTAACATCTTCCTGCTGATTTCCAGCAGTGTCATTGCCACACCTAAGGAGCAGGACTTTGCCTCCACTGCCTTCAGATGTGTGTGTTTGTTACCAGGCTTCAGCCCTAAGAGTTGGTCTCCATTTTTCTAGCCTTTTGAAGAGAAAGGATGTCAGATACATGGAAACATGAAGCTATCTCAGTCTTTGGCCTGTTGGCCAGTGTGCCTTGATGTGGAAACCCACCGCTGGGGCCTGAACCTCCCTGGTCGCACTTGTGTTATTCTTTGGAAGAGACGCTTCAGGTCAGAGAGAGGTTTCCACAAGCAGTCTAGGGGATCCACTGGAACCACACCCCAGGGTGTTTTTCTGGAGGTTGGGACTGGGATTCCCTTCTTCACTGGGATCTGATGTCCCCATGGAGTGATCCTGGGCAACTTGAGGCAGAATGGGAGGTTAGGCTCACCGAGTGGGGTTGTTCCACTTAGGAGTGAGCTGCTGGTTGCGCATGGTTTTAGGTGTATCCCGGCTCCTGGCCCTAAGGAGTAGGGCCAAGTGGGTGGTTGCAGGCAACATCCAATTAAAATACTCTGTGAGAGCTTTCCTGGATTCTTCTACCTGGAAGGCATACTTTGGTTGATTAGTCCAGATTCCTGTGCCAACTGGTTGACGTGGAGGGCAACAGCCAGAGGAGGACTTGGAGAAGGGCTCCAAGCCAAGTGCTTGATGTTCTACTATAATAGAGTTAATAGAGCTTGCACTGAGGTTTCCATTGGGAATACTCCCTAAGTGGTATTATAGCAGTCCATGGCCATATGCAACCATCCATGTGTTTGTTGCATGGGTCAGACCAGCTAATTAAGTGGCACAATCATGGGGAACTGGAATCCTTCAAATCTTTTATAGTTGCTTTTATCTTTGAAATTCATTTTAAAATATGATTTTATTTTAATTTTCTAATTTGTGATGTAGGGCCCCTTCTTATAGAACAATTTACATGAGTTTTTTTTCAGATGCTGCATATACATATATTCCAATGATATATTTGAAGAATAGGGAAATAATCATAAGAGAGATTCACTGACTTGCTACACCTACTCAGAGACAGTCTTGCACCAAAGCTGAATTTATGATGTGGCCTTCAGAAGCCTTCCCTCTGGCTGGAAGATTATGATATTATTTCAGGTGACAGATTAGACAATGCCGTCAATCATTCTCAAGAAGTTTTGAGTATTCATTCCCCTTTCCTCAACACATAGTCCCTCTGGAAAACTGGCCCCTTGTCAACCTCTCCTCTCTCCCAGGAAGCCCACGCATCTTCCTGTAATTTGCTATAACCCATAATCCTGTCCAAGCTCCATGGAAATGGCAACCTGTGGAGGCTGCCAAAATATTGGGCCTCAGGTTCCCTTTCCAAATCCAGAGTAGCTTTACCAGAATTAAGTTCTTCCCACCAAATAAATCAAACCGTTTCAAGGTCCGTTCCTCCAAAGTGTTTTCCCAGCTCACTCAAGTTCATCTTAATGAAGTCCTGCAGATACACTGGGGTGTAGGCTATTTCCTTTCATATTCAGAGCTTTACCTGTGTTTTGCTGAACTTCGAGTCTATGTATTGGTCTGGATCTAATGAAGGTTGTGGCATCTGACGTTGAGCAGGGAACATGTGTCCTTTGAGAATCCTGTTTCAGGTGAAGTCATTGCTCATTCTCCAGTCAAGGGAACACTTATTTTGGAGCAAGGGTAAAGGAAGGACTCTGCCAGTCCAAAGGTTCAGAGAATTTAAGGGTTCAAGGTCTCAGCTTTTCTCACCCTGAGACACCTCAGACACATGGAAGTGCAGCAACACCTAGGACCTTTGTCCCTGATGGGTAGCCCTGTGCTCTGTGCTTGGCTGCTGGATCAGATGCCGTGCTGTAGTTCATATGGAACTATTTTGTAGATTAGACTCAGGTGACCTTTCTCAAGCTACATGCTGTTTGTTTCCCGCTAACCCAATTTCCGAGACTTTCTGTATGATTCAGAAATTAAATTGTAGAATACAATGTTGATCATTGGAAATTTTAATCATGATAAATCAGGATTTAAAGTTACTGCAATGTACTAATTATTAATAAAACTTTGACATGTTTTCCATTTAGGGGAAGGAAGCTTGTTATTTTTTTCCCATTTATTTATTTATTTTTTTCTGCTGTACAGCATGGGGACGAATTTACACATACATGTATACATACTTTTTCCTCCCATTGTTGTGTTGCGATGTAAGTATCTAGACATTAGGTCCTTAACTAATGCTACACAGCAGGATCTCATTGTAAATCCATTCCAGGAGCAGTAGTTTGCATTGATTAACCCCAAGCTCCCGATCCCTCCCACTCCCCCCCCCCCACTGCTCCACCCCCGCACCCCGGCAGCCACAATCTGTTCTCCAAGTCCATGATTTTCTTTCCTGTGGAAACATTAATTTCTGCTGTATTCAAGTTATAAGTGATATCACATGATATTGGTCTTTCTCTTTCTGACTTATTTCACTCAGTATGCGAATGAGTGAAATAGTTCCATCCATATTGCTGCAAATGGCATTATGTGGTTCATTTTTATGGCTGAGGAGTATTCCATTGTGTATATGTACACCACATCTTCCTACCCCAATCATCTGCTGATGGACCTTTGGGTTGTTTCCCTGTCTTGGCTATTGTGAACAGTGCTGCAATGAACATGTGGGTGCATGTATCTTTTTGAAGGAGAGTTTTGTCTGGAGATATGCCCAAGAGTGGGACTGCTGGGTCATACGGTAGTTCTACGTATAGCTTTCCAAGGTACCTCCATACTGTTCTCCATAGTGGCTGTACCAGCTTACATTCCCACCAACAGTGGAGGAGGGTTCCCTTTTCTCCACAACCCCTCCAGTTGTTGTTACTTGTGGACTTACGAATGATGGCCAATCTGACTGGTGTGAGGTGGTATCTCATGGTAGTTTTGATTTGCATGTCTCTAATAATCAGGGATGTTGAGCATTGCTTCATGTGCTTGTTGGCCACCTGTATACCTTCCTTGGAGAACAGTCTATTCAGGGCTTTTGCCCATTTTTCCATTGGGAGGTTGTCTTTTTTGCTGTTGAGTTGTATATTGCTTGTATATCCTAGAGATTAAGCCCTTATCCACTGTATCATTTGAAGTTATTTTCTCCCATTCTGTCAGGTGTCATTCTATTGTCGTTTTGGTTTCCTTTGCTGTGCAAAAGCCCATCGGTTTGACTAGGTCCCACTGGTTTCTTTTTGCTCTTCTTTCTGTTGCCTTGGGAGACTGACCTGAGAACGTATTCATGAGGTTGATGTCAGAGAGTGTTTTGCCTGTGTTCTCTTCCAGGAGTTTGATGGTGTCTTGTCTTCTATTTACGTCTTTCCACCATTTTGAGTTTATTTCTGGGCATGGTGTGCGGGTGTGTTCTAGTTTCATTGCTTTGCCTGCAGCTGTCCAGGTTTCCCAGCAATGCTTGCTGAATAGACTTTCTTTTTCCCATTTTATGCTCTTGCCTCCTGTGTCAAAGATGAATGGACCGTAGGTGTCAGGGTGTGTGTGTGGGTTCTCTATTCTGTTCCATCGGTCTGCCTGTCTGTTTTGATACCAGTACCACACTGTCGTGGTGACGGTGGCTTTGTAATATTGATTGAAATCTTGAAGAGTTCTGCCCCCTGCTTGGTTTTTCTTCTTCAGCATTGCTTTGGCCATTCTGGGTCTTTTGTGTTTCCCTATACATTGTTGGCTTGTTTGTTCTAGTTCTGTGAAAAATATCATGGGTATTTTGTGAGGGATTGCATTGAATCTGTAGATTGCTTTGGGTAGTATGGCCATTTTTACAATGTGCTTTTTCCAATCCATGAACATGGACTATCTTTCCATTTCTGTGGATCCCCTTTAATTTCCTGGATTAATATTTTATAGTTCTCTGCATCTAAGTCCTTTACCTCATTGGTCAGGTGTATGCCCAGGTATTTGATTTTTTGAGGTGCAATTTTAAACGGTATTGTGTTCTTGTATTCCTTTTCTAATATTTCATTGTTAGTATAGAGAAATGCGACTGATTTCTGAATGTGAACCTTATACCCTGCTACTTTGCTGACTTTGTTAATCAGTTCAAGTAGTTTTTGGCTTGAGTCAGCTTTTTATTTTCTCGCCACACCTATGGCATACCAAAATTCCCAGGCCAGGTATGTAATCTGAGGCACTCTTGGAAAGGAGTTCCCTGGTGGCTCAGTGGATTAAGGATATGGTGTTGACACTGCTGAGGTTTGGGTCTCTGCTGGGGTGCAGTTTTCAACCCTTGGCCTGGGAACTTCTGCACACCCCATGCAGCCAAGAAAAAGAAAGAAAGAAAGAAACTTTTAATGATAGCTGCTCTGTGGTCTTTTATTTTGTAGAAACGATTACTAGGTTTCGTATTGATCTAATTTAACAGCCTTATTGAGATATAATTGACATGCTGTATAATTTGCTCATTTGAAGTGTATAGTGAGTTTTAATATATGTCTATGCAAGCATCAACATGCTCTAATTTTTTTTTTTTTAGAACAAGGTTATTTATTGATCAGTCGTTGGAAATGTGACCAGAAGCTGCAGGGACCTAACCTTGTATTTTTTTTTTCCCAAGTTCCTGATCCCTCACACTTCCTCCCCCTCCCATCAGGCAGCCACAAGTCTCTTCTCCAAGTCCATGATTTTCTTTTCTGAGGAGATGTTCATTTGTGCTGGATATTAGATTCCAGTTATAAGTGATATCATATGGTATTTGTCTTTGTCTTTCTGGCTCATTTCACTCAGGATGAGATTCTCTAGTTCCATCCATGTTGCTGCAAATGGCATTATGGTCGTTCTTTTTTATGGCTGAGTAGTATTCCATTGTGTATATATACCAACTTCTTCCGAATCCAATCA
>NW_025927386.1:178675-256340 GCF_016906955.1 Phacochoerus africanus
GGGATGCCCACTCTCACCACTGCTCTTCAACATCGTTTTGGAAGTCCTAGCCACAGCAATTAGACAAACCAAAGAAATAAAAGGCATCCATATAGGAAGAGAAGAGATCAAACTGTCACTGTATGCAGATGACATGATACTATACATAGAAAGCCCTAAGGACTCAACCCCAAAACTACTTGAACTGATTCATAAATTCAGCAAAGTAGCAGGATAGAAGATTAACATTCAGAAGTCAGTTGCATTTCTGTATACCAGCAATGAAATATTAGAAAAGGAATACAAAAATACGATACCTTTTAAAATTGCACCTCACAAAATCAAATACCTCAGAATACACCTGACCAAGGAGGTAAAGGACCTATATGCCGAGAACTATAAAACTTTCATCAAAGAAATCAAAGAAGATGGAAAGAAATGGAAAGATAGTCCATGTTCCTGGATTGGGAAAGTCAATATTGTAAAAATGGCCATCCTACCCAAAGCAATCTACAGATTCCATGCAATCCCTATCAAATTACCCAGGACATTTTTCACAGAACTAGAACAAACAATCCAAACATTTATATGGAACCACAAAAGACCCAGAATCGCCAAAGCAACCCTGAGAAACAAAAACCAAGCAGGAGGCATAACTCTCCCAGACTTCAAGAAATACTACAAAGCCACAGTCATCAAAACAGTGTGGTACTGGTATCAAAACAGACACACAGACCAATGGAACAGAATAGAGAGTCTGGAAATCAACCCTGACACCTATGGTCAATTCATCTTTGACAAGGGAGGCAAGAACATCAAATGGGAAAAAGAAAGTCTATTCAGCAAGCATTGCTGGGAAACCTGGACAGCTGCATGCAAAGCAATGAAACTAGAACACACCCTCACACCATGCACAAAAATAAACTCCAAATGGCTGAAAGACTTCAATATACGACAGGACACCATCAAACTCCTAGAAGAAAACATAGGCAAAACACTCTCTGACATCAACATCATGAATATTTTCTCAGGTCAGTCTCCCAAAGCAATAGAAATTAGAGCAGAAATAAACCCATGGGACCTCACCAAACTGAAAAGCTTTTGCACAGCAAAGGAAACCCAAAAGAAAACAAAAAGACAACTTACAGAATGGGAGAAAACAGTTTCAAATGATGCAACCGACAAGGGATTAATCTCTAGAATATATAAACAACTTATACAACCCAACAGCAAAAAAACCAATCAATCCATGGAAAAATGGGCAAAAGACCTGAATAGACATTTCTCCAAGGAAGATATACAGATGGCCAACAAACACATGAAAAAATGCTCAACATCGCTGATTATAAGAGAAATGCAAATCAAAACTACCATGAGATACCACCTCACACCAGTCAGAATGGCCATCATTAATAAATCCACAAATAACAAGTGCTGGAGGGGCTGTGGAGAAAAGGGAACCCTCCTGCACTGTTGGTGGGAATGGAAACTGGTACAGCCACTATGGAGAACAGTTTGGAGATACCTTAGAAATCTATACATAGAACTTCCATATGACCCCGCAATCCCACTCTTGGGCATCTATCTGGACAAAACTCTACTTAAAAGAGACACGTGTACCCGCATGTTCATTGCAGCACTATTCACAATAGCTAGGACATGGAAACAACCCAAATGTGCATTGACAGATGATTGGATTCGGAAGAAGTGGTATATATACACAATGGAATACTACTCAGCCATAAAAAAGAACGACATAATGCCATTTGCAGCAACATGGATGGAACTAGAGAATCTCATCCTGAGTGAAATGAGCCAGAAAGACAAAGACAAATACCATATGATATCACTTATAACTGGAATCTAATATCCAGCACAAATGAACATCTCCTCAGAAAAGAAAATCATGGACTTGGAGAAGAGACTTGTGGCTGCCTGATGGGTGGGGGAGGGAGTGGGAGGGATCGGGAGCTTGGGCTTATCAGACACAACTTAGAATAGATTTACAAGGAGATCCTGCTGAATAGCATTGAGAACTTTGTCTAGATACTCATGTTGCAACAGAAGAAAGGGTGGGGGAAAAATGTAATTGTAATGTATACATGTAAGGATAACCTGACCCCCTTGCTGTACAGTCGGAAAGAAAAAATAATCGGGAAGGGATCAATGGCAGGTTAATGGAGGCAGGGGAATGAATAAGTGAAATGGAAGACAGAGTGGTGGAGATCACTGCTGCAGAAAAGAATAAAGAAAAAGGCATGAAGAAACCGAGGAGACTCTAAGAGTCCTCTGGGACAACATTAAATGTACCAACATTTGCAACATAGGGGTTGCAGAAGGAGAACAGAGAGAGAAAGTGCCAGAGGAAATATTTGAAGAGATCATAACCAAAAATTTCCCAAATATGGGAAAGGAAACACTCACTCAAGTGTAAGAAACACAGACAATTCCATACAAAATCAACAAAACATCAACAGAATTCTACAAAATAAACGCAAGAAGAAACACAGCAAGACACATACTAATCAAACAGACAAAAATTACGTTCAAAGACAAAATATTGAAAGCCACAAGGGAAAAGCAACACATCACATATAAGGGAACCCCCATAACGATAACAGCTGATCTTTCAGCACAAATTCTACCAGCCAGAAGGGAGCGGAAAAGCATATTTGAGGTGATAAAAAGGAGGAACTTTGAACCAAGAATACTCCACCCAGCAAAGCTCTCATTCAAAGCTCTGGGAGGGAAGAAATCAAACTTCCCATTTGCAGAGGACATGGCTGTCTAGAAAATCTCAGGGTAGCAGCAAAAACACAGGTAGAAGGACAGTGGGCTTGGCAAGCTCATGCACCAGGTCATGGGCTCCTCCATGCCATGACGGCTGCCTGGAAACCAAAGGATGACACCACAGCAGCTACAGTCACACCTCAGAAGGTAAGGTACTTAGGCATGAACATAATGCAATGTGGGTAGGACTGCAGGCCACAAATTGCAAAATGTTGGGAAAAGAGATCAGAGGTCCAAATAAACACAGAGACACCATGTTTGCAGATTGGAAGACAATGCAGTACAATGTTTTCCCAAATGGCCTCATTGAATGAAAAACTTTTGTTCTGCCAAAGACTCTGTTAAACAGATGAAAGGATCACTACAGACTGGGAGAAAATATTGGAAATGGTGAGTTCTGGAATATAGAAGGAACTCCAGTCAGTTAACCATAAAAAAGGAATATTCCAGTTAGGATGTCAGCAAAGGACACACCTGGACACTCCCCAAACAGGGAGCACAGCTGGCTCATAAGCTCACATCATCAGCCTTGAGGGGAATCAGCTCAAAGCCACATGAGGTGCCACTACACAGCCATCAAAACAGCGACCACATGGCAGACTGGCAGGGACCTCGAGGATGTGACCTGGGAGCTCTCAGCCCCTCCCTGACCTGCCACAACAGCTTGTCACAGAGAGAACAAGACCCAGTGACCCCATGCCTGGGTGTTCACCCCAGAAATGAAAGACACTGTTCGCAGCAGCCTGTTCCCAACAGGCCCTGGATGGAAAGAAGGTGCAGATGTGGTCCAGCCCCACCACTGATGTGTCAGCAGCTGCAGGGTGAAAGCCTACAAGGGGTAGATGGCCATTTTTGTTGCCTAAACATAGCTTCTCTCCATCAATGCCAAATAGAAATGCAGAGACAGAATTGTGGCTAACGGAGAAAAATAATAGCTTTTGTTGCTTTGCCAGGGAGAGGAGGCCACAGCAGGCTAATGCCTTAAAGACTGCACTCCATTTTTGGGGCATTTTATACAGAAAGGCAGGAAAAAATACAGGCTTTCAGATAGGAGTCAGGATTGGGGAAAACATGCATTCTTCTCTCTTTAGGGGAATCTTTGTCATCAACGCTGGTGTCAAGAGATGTCGGCATGATCGTGATGGTGGTCTTCTGGGTTATTGCCTAGAACAACAGTACTTGGGAAAAGGGCACATTGATCAGAGATTAGAACAAACCAGGAAAATCCCTGAAAAACATCAAGTGCTAATCATCTTTAGCCCACAGGCAGTTGTGCTCAGGGTGCCTCATCTTTAGCTTATCAGGGATTGTGTTTAGGGTGCAATTAAGCCTGAGAGAAGGACAAGGAAGGACTCTAGGCTGTTCAGTTTGAAAGCATTCATTTCTAAAAGAAGCATGAGGAATATAACTTTTCCCTTAGGTGTACAAGATGCCCATGTCATTCTGTGTATCCCTTGAGGGGGAAGCAGGATCCTGGCCCCAAGGCTATACTATTGTTTCTCGACTATTCCTTGCTCAGGTCTGAGTACTAATAAACAGGGGACACAGAAATATGTGGGGTCTTCAAAGGTTTCAAAGGAAGGGAAAGAGTCCAGCTTGAGAGAAGAAGGGAAGGGAAGGATGATCAACGAAGTCTCATGTCCCTTACCCTGTTGAGTCACTCTGGCCAGTTGTCTGTGTCAGAAGGTGACCAGGGACCAAAGGGTCCCAGCTGCAGCCACTGGGTCTGGTCCACTGGCTGGTGAGCTGGTCCTCAAGTACCCCAAGTGGTGGGGATGTCAGTCATAGCAAAGAAGGGATATCCCACCAATGTCACGGATTCAGAAAAGCTTTTCCAAGCCAGCTTTCTCTAATAACTGCATATGAAATAAAAGAGCCCACTTCGACTATTTTTAGGGCAAAAACATTCCCTTTAATACTCAGTTAGATACTTACAAGCATATGTTTGGTATGTATAGAAACCTGGCTGAGGCAATTCATTGGAGCCTGGCTTTCTGGTGCTCCTCATTTTTGTTTTGAGACTCCATTTCTCATTTCAAAGTTGAATTTGTCAGAGATGAAGTTTACTAATGCCATTGTGTGGTGGGCCAGTGTGCTGCTTGAGAGCTTAATTCCTCTAGATTTTAGCCCAGACTTGCTTTAGCTCTCTCTTACATGTCTCGGCTCTCCCAGTGGCAGCTAGGACACCACCCATGCTCAGATCACTAAACGGCCAGTTCTCATTCTTGTCCCTGGTTAAGCAGGTTTTAATGAATGAGTGGGTTTCCCTATGGGACCACTGCATAGCGTGATGACTCAGCCTCCACCCCCGTGCATTACATTTCTCAGTCACCCGAGAAAACTGAAACCAGCCAAGAGGAGTCTTGTCCTTTTTCCTCAGAGCAAATGCTCTCAGGTAACACTTTCATCTCTATCCCAACAAAATTATATTGAGGCAGCCAAATTGAGGAATGGCATCAGATCAGCATCTTACTTTACCAGGCAGTCCAGACCACCATCTCTTTTCTAGGGTACCATCAGATGGAATTAAATACTTGAGCACAAAACTGAAAACAAAACCGAAATCCTGGCCAGCCAAGAGGGACTCACAGAATTACAAATGAGGTCTCCCAAAGAAAAATTTCCAAATGGGAACCAAAGTTTCCCCAAATAGACAAGGTCGAGGTGGCCCACCAAGCCCTGAATCTTGGTCCAAATTGGCTTCGAAGTCCCACTAAGCCTGGGACCTTAGTCCAAGAGGTGCCTTACAGATGGGATCTCCCAAAAAGGAAAATTCCCAAACAGGCACTAAAGGTTTCCCAGATGGACAAGGTCCAGGTGGCCTCAGAGTGCATGCGGCGGGACCTACCCAGATGCTGGCAGAGGTGTCACAACATCCCAGATGCTCCTTTTCTCCTTCCCAAAAAGGTTTCTAGCGAAGTGATAGGGTTCCAAGGGGATGGAGACACAGACCCCCACCCCCACATGTGGCTGTCCAACTTGGACACTTGCTGTGGACACCCTTTCCTTGAATGTGGGTGCTCAAGGTGGGCAACAAGAAACGATGGCCTGTGGAAAACAAATGCTGCATAGATTAACCACCTATAAGGATTAACTGACCTCTATCATGGGACTTGACCCCCTACCCCTCGCTTGACCTTCCCCTCCTCCTTCTTCATTGTTTCTGCCACAAGTTCCCTCCATGGACTCCAACCACAGATCCTTTAGAAGACCAGCACCTCCTCACAGTCAGAGCTGGTGCCCTCTAGAGCTCAGCCTGTCCCCTTCTGATGCCTTAATAAATCTCTCTTGCTTTACCAACTTGGCCTCATGCTTTCCTCCCTCAGCAAATGTAACAGGAATTTAGGGTCTGCAATTAATAGAAGGAAAGAGCTCATATAAAGATTACAACAGAAATTAATAACATAGAGACAAAGAAAACAATTGAGAACATCAATGAATGTAAAAGTTGGTTCTTTGAAAAGATCAACAAAATTGAAATAGCAAGATGGGATTAAGATGGCAGAATAGAAGGACTTGAGCTCAACTTCTCTCCTAAAATAAAACTAAATTCACAACTAAAAGCTGAGCATTCTTCACCCAAATGTTACAGAAACCTTAAAAAAGATATCCTACTCAAGAAGAAAAAGAGGAGACCAAATCAAGAGGTAGGAGTGGTGATTTCATGACATAAACAACCCCATACCTCCCAGGTGGGAAGCCCCACAGACTGGAAACTCACTGATTCACAGAGACTCACCTGCAGGAGGGAGAGTTCTGAGCCCCACATCAAACTCTCACATGTGGGGATCTGGCACTGGGAGAAAGAGCCCCTGGAGCATTTGCCATTGAAGACAGGTGTGGCTTAAGTGCAGGAGCTCTGCAGAACTGGCGGAAATGGAGACCCCATTCTTAAAAGGCACACACAGATTTTCATGTGCACTGGGGTCCCAGGGCAAAGCCAAGTCTCAATGGGAATCTGGGTCAAACCTGACTGCAGTTCTTGGAGGACATCCTGGGAAAACTAGGGTGAATGTGGCTTGTTGTGAGGAAAGGACATTGGAAGCAAAGCTCTTGGGAATATCCAGCAGCATGCCTTTCTCTGGAGGTGGCCATTTTGGGGAAACTGGCCCCACCCATCAGTCAGCACTGAGAAGCCCCAGGCCAAACAACAATCCAGGTGGGATCACAGCCCCACCCTTCAGTAAACAGGCTACCTAAAGACCCCTCAGGCCCACAGCCACCTGTAATCCCATCCAGAGACCTAAGCCCCACCCACCAGAGGGATTAGAATCAGCTCCACCTACCAGTGGGCAGGCATCAGCCCCTCCCATCAGGAAGCCTACTCCAAACCCCCATACCAACTTCAGCCACAAGGGGGGCAGACACCAGAAGGAAGAGAGGCTACAACTCTATTATCTGTAAAAAGGTCACCACACCAAAAACCTATAAAAACGAAAAGACAGAGAACTATAACTCAGATGAGGGAGAATGGAAAAACCCCAGAAAATCATCTAAGCCATGAGGAGATTCTCAGCCTCCAGGAAAAAGACTTCAGACTGTTGATGCTGAAGATGATGCAAGACGTTGGAAATAAACTGGAGGCAAAGATGGATAACTTACAGGAAACACTGAGCAAAGAGATACAAGATATACAACTTAAACAAGAAGAGATGCAAAATACAAATACTGAAATCAAAAATTCACTAGAAGCAGCTAACAGCAGAATACAGGAGGCAGAAGAACCAATAAGTGAGGTGGAGATCACATTAGTAGACATTGCAGGTGCGGAACAGAAAAGAGAAAAAAGATTGGAAAAAAATGAAGAGAGTCTCAGAGAACTCTGGGACAAGGTTGAATGAACCACCATCCATATTATAGGGGTGCCAGCAGGAGAAGAGAGAGAGAAGGGGACAGAAAGAATATTCCAAGAGATAATAGCCCAAAACTTCTCTAACATGGGAAAGGAACCACTCACTCAAATCCAGGAAGCACAACAATACCATATAAAATAAACCGAAGGAGAATACCCTGAGACACATATTAACCAAACTGACCAAAATTAAAGCCAAAGAGAAAACACTGAAAGCAGCTAGGGAAAAGAAACAAATAACATACAAGGGATCCCCAATAAGGTTATCAGCAGATTTTTCAGCAGAAACTGTGCAGGCCAGAAAGGGGTGGCATGATATACTTGACGTGATGAAAGGAAAAAAACCTCCAACCAAGATTACCTCCAACCAAGGCTCTCATTCAGATTTGAAGGAGAAATCAAAAGCTTCCCAGATAAGCAAAAGCTGAGAGAATTCAGCAACACTAAACCAGCCTTACAACAAACAGTAGAGGAACTTCTCTAGGCAGAAAAGAAAAGACAGCAACAGGAAACAAAAATACCACAAATGACAAGGCTCACCAGTAATGGTATATATACAATAAAGATATGAAATCATCCATGCACAATTATACCACCAAAATCAGAAATCATGAGAAGAGGTGGGTACAAATGCAGGACACTGGAGATGAACTTGCAATTAAGAGAACAACAACTTAAAACAATCTTATATACATATAGACTCTTATATCAAAACTTCGGAATAACTGCAAACCAAAAATCTACCATTGATACACAAACAAAGAAAACTCGACTCAAATGCAACACTAAAGATAGTCATCAAACCAGAAGAGGAGAGAACAGGAGAAGAAGGGAAGAAAAAAGAGCAAGAAAAACAAATCCAAAGCAGTTTTTTAAATGGCAATAAGAACATACATATCAATAATTACCTTAAATGTTAATGGACTAAACGCCCCAATCAAAAGACATAGACTGGCTGAATAGATACAAAAACAAGACCCATATGTACACTGTCTTCAAGAGAACCACTTCACTTCTAGGGACACATACAAATTAAAAGTGAGAGGATAGAAGACAATATTTCATGCAAACGGGGATGAAAAGAAAGCTGGAGTAGCAATAATCATAACAGACAAAATAGACTTTAAAATGAAGACTATTTTAAGGGACAAAGAAGGTCATTACATAACGATCAATCCAAGAAGATATAAAAATATTAAATATCTATGCACCCAACATACATTCAGCACAATGTATATACGGCAACTGCTAACAACCTTAAAAGGACAAATTGACAACAACACAACACTAGTGGGGAACTTTAACACCCCACTCACAGCAATGGTCAGATCATCCAGACAGAAAATCAATAAGGAAACACAGGCCCTGAATGAAGCATTAGACCAGATGGACTTAATAGATATTTATAGGACATTCCCCATCCAAAAGCAACAGAATGCACATTCTTCTCAAGTGCACATGAGACATTCTCTAAGATGGATCACATCCTGGGCTACAAATCCAACCTCGTTATCTTTAAGAAAATTGAAATCATATCAAGCATCTTCTCCAACCACAACACTATATGACAGGAAATCAACAACAAGAAAAAATCTTCAAAAAACACAAACACATGGAGACTAAACAACATGCTACTAAACCACCAATGGATCACTGAAGAAATCAAAGAGGAAGTTAAAAAATACCTAGAAGAAAATGACAACAAGAATAAAACACTCCAAAACCTATGGGATACAACAAATCCATTCTAAGAGGAAAGTTTATAGCAATACAAGCCCACCTCAGACAACAAGGAAAAGCTCAAAATAAACAAGCTAAATTTACATCTCAAGCAGCTTGAGAGAGAAGAACAGACAAGACCTAAAGTTAATAGAAGGAAAGAAATCCTAAAGATCAGAGCAGAAATCAATGAAATAGAAACAATGAAAACCATAGAAATGATCAATGCAATGAAAATCTGGTTCTTTGAAAAGATCAACAAAATTGGTAAACCATTAGCCAGACTTATGAAGCAAAAAAGACAGAGGACTCAAATCAATCAAATTAGAAATGAAAAGGAAGTAACAACAGACATCACAGAAATACAAAGGATCATAAAAGACAACTATATGCCAATAAAATGGAAAAACTAGAAGAAATGGACAAATTCTTAGAAAAGTACAATCTTCCAAGTCTAAACCAAGATGAAATAGAAAAGATGAATGGACCCATCACAAGAACTGTAATTGAAACTGTGATTAAAAAACTTCCAACAAACAAAAGCCCATGACCAGATGGCTTCACTGGCGAATTCTATCAAACATTTAGAGAAGAGCTGACACCTCTCCTTCTGAAACTATTTCAAAAAATTGCAGAGGAAGGGATACTCCCAAACTCATTCTGCGAGGCCACCGTCACCCTGATACTAAAACCAGACAAAGATACCACAAAAAAAAAAAAAGAAAACTGCAGGCCAATTTCACTTGATGCAAAAATCCTCCACAAAATACTAGCAAACCACATCCAGCAATACATTAAAAGGATTGTACATCATGATCAAGTGGGATTTATCACAGGGATGCAAGAGTTCTTCAATATCTGCAAATCCATCAGTGTGATACACCACATTAACAAACTGAAGAATCAAAACCATATGATCCTCTCAATAGATGCAGAAAAAGCCTCTGACAAAATCCAACACCCATTTCTGAGAAAATCCCTTCAGAAAGTGGGCATAGTGGGAACCTACCTCAACATAATAAAGGCCATATAAGACAAACCCACAGTGAACATCCTTCTCAATGGTGAAAAGCTGAAAGAATTCCTGCTGAGATCAGGAACAAGATAAGGATGTCTGCTCTCACCACTACTCTTCAACATAGTTTTGGAAGTCCTAGCCATGGCAATCAGAGAAGTAAAAGAAATAAAAGGAATCCAAATTGGAAAGGGAGAAGTAAAACTATCACTATTTGCAGATGACATGATACTATACCTAGAGAATCCTAAAGACTCTACCAGAAAACCGTTACAGCTCACCCATGAAATTGGCAAAGTCACAGGACACAAAATTAACACACAGAAATTGACAGCATTTCTATACACTAACAATGAAAGAGCAAAAAGAAAAATTAGGGAAGCAATCCCATTAACCATCACATTCAAAGAATAAGATACCTAGGAAAAAACCTACCTAAAGAGACAAAAGACCTGTACTCTGAAAACTAAGACACTGATTAAAAAAAAAATCAAAGATGACACAAATAGATGGAAATATATACCATGGTCATAGATTGGAAGAGTTAATAATATCAAAATGTCTATACTACCTAAGGCAATATACAGATTCAATGCAATCCCATCAAATTACCAAGGACATTTTTCATGGAACTCGAACAAAATATTTTCAAGTTTGTTTGGAAGCACAACACACCCAGAATAGCCAAAGACATCCTGAAAAAGAAAAACGGAGCTGGAGGAATCAGGCTCTCAAACTTCAGACTCTACTACAAAGCAACAATCATCAAAACCGTATGGTCCTTGCACAAAGACGGACACATAGATCAGTAGAACAGGATAGAAAGCCCAGAATTAAACCCACATACCTACAGCCAACCCATCTATGAAAAAGGAGGCAAGAATATACAATGGAAAAAGGACAGCTTGTTCAATAAGTGGTGCTGGGAAAGCTGGCCAGCCACATGGAAAAGAATGAAATTGGAACACTCCCTAACACCATACACAAAATAAGCTCCAAATGGATGAAAGATCTAGATATAAGACCAGACACTCTAAAACTCTTAGAGGAAATCATAGGCCAAATACTCTCTGACATAAATGACAGCAACATCTTCTCAGATCCACCTCTTAGAGTATTGACAATAAAAACAAAAATAAACAAATGGGACCTAATCAAACTTAAACCTTTCTGCACAGCAAAGGAAACCCTAAACAAAACCAAAAGACAACCCACAGAATGGGAGAAAATCTTTGTGAGTGAATCAACTGACAAGGGATTCATCTCCAAAATTGATAAACACCTTCTGCAGCTCCATACCAAAAAACCAAACAACCCCATCCAAAAATGGGCAGAAGATCAAAACAGACAGTTCTCCAAAGAAGACATACGGATGGCCAAAAAACACATGAAAAGATGTTCAACATCACTCATTACTAGAGAAATGCAAATCCAAACCACTATGTGATACCACCTTACCCCAGCCAGAATGGCCATCATCCAAAAGTCTACAAACAATAAGTGCTGGAGAGGGTGTGGAGAAAAGGAATGCTAGTACACTGGTGGTGGGATTGTAAACTGGTGCGACCACTCTGGAAAACAGTATGGAGATTCCTCAGAAAACTCAAAACAGAACTCCCACTTGATCCAGCCATGCCACTCCTGGGCATCTACCCAGAGAAAACCATGACTCGCAAAGACACATGTACTTCAGTGTTCATTGCAGCACTCTTTTCAATGGCCAAGACATGGAAACAACCTAAATGTCCATCGACAGAGGAGTGGATCAAGAAGATGTGGTACATATACACAATGGAATGTTACTCAGCCACTAAAAAGAATGAAATAATGGCATTTTTAGCAACATGGATGGACTTAGAATTATCATGCTAAGTGAGATCAGCCATATAATGAGACACCAACATCAAATGCTTTCACTGACGCGTGGACCCTGAAAAAAGGACAGACTGAACTTCTTTGCAGACAGATGCTGACTCACAGACATTGAAAAACTTATGGTCTCTGGAGGAGACAGTTTCGGGGGTGGGGGGATGTGCATGGTTTATGGGATGGGAATCCTGTGAAATTGGATTGTTAGGATCATTATACAACTACAGATGTGATTAATTCAGTTGAGTAATAAAAAATAATCATAGAAGAGGACATAATTTTTGTAAGTCATTTAACTCTCTAATAAAAGCTGAAGATGTTTGGATTTTACTCTCATTCTATCTTATGTAGAGTTACCTCAGGTTCTAAAAGGATGTAAATGTCGAGCATACCTTTTCAAAGTTTCAGGTAGCATTTTCTGTGCTAAAAATGGATGAGAGAGTTAAGGTCAAAGTTTAGTTTAAATGTACTAGAAAAAATGTATGCAAAACAGAATTGACTTGAAATATTCTACCATGTTCATTTTGCTATGCCTTATTCCAGGAACTGAAAATGTGGTAGTGACGTACAGAAACAATATCCATGGTCCTGTGCAGATTCCTATACCATGGGGTAAAACTGGACAAATACTGATCATACCAGGGGTTTGAAAAGGGCCAGGATCTACCATAGAGTAAAATAATTGAAGAGTGTGATGTTGGCAACCCTGAGGGAATAGATGTGTACTATGCAGGACAGGATGGTCAAGAAGGGCCCATAAGACCTTATAATTAAGACCAAAATTAGGGGTCTTAATATTTTTCCCCCCAGGGGATAGTTGGCAAAGGCTAGATACACTCTTGAGTGTCCCAGATACACTACTGGTTGTGTGCAGTGGGCACTGCTATTGGCATCTGGTGAGTAGAGGTCACAGATGCTGTTGAACAGCTGAAATGCACAAGACAGGTCATCACTACCAAGGACTGTCTCTCTGACTCAAAATTTCAGCAGTCCTGTGGTTGAGGAAGCCTGACCAGTATGAATGATTCTTGAATAGATCAACAGAAACAGAGTCCCAGGCACACGGAGAAGCAAGTGCAAACAGACTATGCTGATCTTATAGGGAGAAAAATCAGAGAGTCCCGTGACCAGAGAGAAATAAGAGTGAAACACTGAAAACGAGACCAGAAATATAATAGAGACCCTAAGTATGAAGGGCTTATGGGATTTTTCTGGAGAGAAATGAGAAGGCATTGGAGGTATTGAGACATGATCCAAATTATGGTTTAAAGGATTACTCTGCCTCATTGACCACAAAGAGTGAAAAGGGGACATTCATTCTGAGAACACCATAATAAACTAGGAAAGAGCTTATGGTAATTCGGTCCAGGTTGGTAGCAGTGTGTATGATGAGTAAAATCTGCTCATGGATACAGTTTTCACCGCTGATGGGAATATAAAGTGATACCTTCACATTTGATCAACTCCTGACTGTATTTAAAATGAAACACACACTTCCGCATACATCCAATAATTCCATTCTTAACCTCTTCTCTGGGTGATAAGACATGTTCACAAAACTTGTGATGTAATGCTCATAGTTAGTTTGTACTTAATAGCCAAGAAGTTGAAATAAGTCAAGTGCACTTAAAAATAAGGACAAACTGTAGTTTATACATGCAATGAAATATTCCTCAGCAATAAAAAGGAATGGAGAACTAATATACAGAGAAAATTTTCTTTTCTGGGTGAAAGAAGTCTTACATTAAAGAGTACTTTTTTTGTTTTTTGTTGTTTTTTTTTTTTTTTTTTTTTGGTTTTTAGGGCCACACCCATGGTATATGGAGGTTCCCAGGCTAGGGGTCCTATCGGAGCTGTAGCTCCTGGCCTACACCACAGCCACAGCACTGCAGGATCTATGTTGCATCTGCCACCTACACCACAGTTCATGGCAACCCTGGAGCCTTAACCCACTGAGCAAGGCCAGGGATTGAACCTGCATCCTCATGGATGCTAGTCCGATTCATTAACCGCTGAGCCATGATGGGAACTCCAAAGAGTCCTTTTTTGGGAGTTCCTGTTCTGGTTCAGTGAGCTAAGAACCCAAGATAGTGTCTCTGGTAAGCAGGTTCTATCCTTGGCCTCACTCAGTAGTTAAGGGTCTGGGGTTGCCACAAGCTGTGGCATAGGTTGCAGATGAGGCTCAGGTGCCTTGTTGCTGTGGCTGTGCTGTATGCAGGCAGCTGTAGCTCTGAGTTGACCCCTAGCCTGGGAACTTCCATTATTGCGGGGGGGGGGGGGGAGCTGTAAAAAGAAAAATAAATAAATAAATAAATTTTTAAAAGAGTATATCTTTATGTTTTCATTTTTATCAAGGTGTGCAAAACTCAAAAGTGATGGAAAAATGAAGCAAAACAGCAGTTCCATATACAGAGGGAGGGAGTGGGGTTATCTAGGAGTCAGCATGAGGGAAATGTGTGTGATCATGGAAGTTTCTACATCTTGATAGTAAGAGGTTTGGTTTCATGTCTTTGTTTGTAAACTTTGTTATGTGTTTGAAAATTGTCATAATAAACTGTTGTGAAAAGCACATTTTCTTCGGCATCCTATCATGGTTTTGTTTCTGACAGGAAAAGTGTCTGTGTGTGTTTTCTTACAGGTTTGGGGGATATATCTTTTTGGAGACTCATTTTCTATACTTTTTTGGTCAATGTTATAATATGCTGATTTTCCAAAATTACTATAAACTCTCCATGGAACATTATCTTTAACAGATACAGAGCATTTCACTTTATGGATCACGGGACATTTGACCCATTCCTTTACTGTTTGAATTATACCATGTCCTAATTTTCACTTGAATGAACATTCTTGTGACAAGGGATTCTTTTCCACATTTATGATGAACTGGATGGCAACTCTCCACTTAATCACTTATATTCCACAGAGCCTGAGGCTCACTAGATTCTTTTCAATCTCTGCATGAGGCTCAATAGCTCTCTGATGCGTTACACTGAATGACCAAGGTATGCCTTGCCCTTTGATCTAGACTGAAAATTCCAACAAAGAAAAGCCCAGGACTGGATAGCTTCACAGGTGAATTCTACCAAACATGTAAAGCCAAATCAATACAAATAGAGGAAACCCCTTCTAAAAATAGAGGAACACCTTCAAATTCTCTTTATGGGGGCCCGTATCACCCTACTTTCCAAGGCATATAGAGGCATCATAAAGGAAGGAAATTATAGTCATATATCCCTGAAGAAAATAGGTGCAAAACTCTAAACAACATATTAGCAAGCTGAAATATTCAGCATGATAGAAGTATCAACCAACCAACTCCAAGAAAGGAGTTCCCATTGTGGCTCACTGGTAATGAACCTGACTAGTGAATACACAGGTGGTTTGACCCCTGGCCTTGCTGAGTGGGTTAAGGATCTGGCATTGCCATGAGCTGTGGTGTATCTCTGTTTGCAAATGTGGCTCAGATCTGGCATTGCTGTGGCTCTGGAGCAGGCTGGTGGCTGCTGCTCTGATTCAGACCCTAGCCTGGGAACTTCCATATACCACAGGTATAGCCATTAACATAGATAAAATAAAATAAAATAAAATAATTATTCCAAGTGGGAATAATTCCTGGAATGCAAGATTGGCTCATCATTTGGATCCTCAAAGGCAAATCAGTTAAGGTCATACACTACATTAACAGAATGGAGGTTAAAAATCTCATTGTCTTCTAGGCAGATGCAGAAAAATCATCAGACAGAATTTAACCCTGATTTTTATGATTAAAAAGTCTCAGCAAATTAGGACTGGAGAGAACTTACTTCACTATAGTAAAGGCCATGTATAAAACCCCGCAACCAACTTCATACTCAATGGTGAAAAACTGAACGCTTTTCTTCTAAGATCAAGAATAAGACAAGGATACCCACTTTTATGACTTCCATTAATAACGTACTTTTCAAAGCTCAACCTAGAACTATTAGGTAAGAAGTAAAGATTTTCAAACCACAGAAGTGAAATTATCTCTGTTTGCAGATGACATGATCTCATATGTACAAAATACTCTATAAGAAACAACTGTCAGAGTTAATAAACGAATACAACAAAGTTTCAAATTACAGAATCAACATAAAAAATCACGTTGATAGGCACTAACAATAACTTTTCTGAAAATGAAATTAGGGAAACAAACCCATTACAATAGTATAAAAATAATACTTACAAATAATCCTATCCAATGAAGCAAAACATTATTATACTGGACTCTACAAATCATTAAAAGGAAACAAATTAAAGAAGACAAACTCAATGAAGAGACACCCTGTGTTCATAGACTGAAAGATTAATATTGTTAAAAAGTCCATACTATCCAAATTTATCTACAGATGCAATGCAATCCCCATCAAAGTTCCAATGATTTTTTTTTTTTTGGGGGGAGGAGAGGACATGCCTATGTCATGCAGAAGTTCCCAGGCCAGAGATCAAATATGAGCCACAGGACTGACACCACCAAATCCTTAACCACTAGCCCACCAGGAAACTCTGGGAGTGGCATTTATTTACAGAAATAAAAACAATCCTAAAATTCATGTGGAAACTAAATTTCCCCAACTAACCAAATTAGTAGTAAGAAATAAAAATACAGCTGGAAGAACATATTAAAAAGCTACAGTAATTAAACAGGATGATACCACCATAACAAACAAATGTATCAACCAAAGGCACAGAATGGGGACCCCCAAAACCCAAGTATATATTCTCAACAGCTCTTTGATGCAAATTAAGAATATACAGTGGAGAAAGCAGAGACTCTTGAACAAATATGTTGAGAAACTGGATAACCAATCCATACAAGAGTGTACCCTTACTTTACACCATATACCCAATCAGTTTAAAATGAGTTAAAGATTTTAATGAAGGAACTGTAACTGTAATATTCCTTGGTGAAAACAGAGATGAAAAACTGCATGACACCAAGCTTGTCAATGATTCCTGGGAAAGACACAAAAGCACAAGTAAAATAATCAGTTAGATGAGGGAGGTAACATCACTAAGCACAGCAAAGGAAATCTTATACAGGGTGAAAACCCAACCTACAATGGGAGAAAGTATTGGTAAATCACATACACAATAGCAGATTAAGATAGAAAATATGCAAAAAATTCCTACAACTCAATAGAAAAGAATTAACAACCTGATTAATAAATGCACAGAGGACTCAAGTAGACAGTTCTCCAAAGAAGATAACCAACTGGTATATGTGGTCAACATCTTTAATTATCAGGGGAATGTAATTAAAACCACAATGACATATCATCTCCCATTGAGTCGGATGTATGCATCAAAACAACAAACACAGCAAGGGTTGGCACATATATGGAAAAATTGGAAAACTTTTTTTTGGTCTTTTTTGCCATTTCTTGGGCTGCTCCCATGGGTCGAATGGGAGCTGTAGCCTCCGGCCTAAACCAGAGCCACAGCAACATGGGATCTGAGCCACTTCTGCAGCCTATACCACAGCTCACGGCAACGCAGGATCCGTAACCCACTGAGCAAGGCCAGGGATCAAACCCACAACCTCATGGTTCCTAGTCAGATTCATTAACCACTGAGCCAGGATGGGAACTCCAAAACTGGAAAACTTGTAGACTGCTTGTGGTGGTATAAAATAATGCAATCTCTAAGAATTGTTCCTCAAACAATTGAAAAGAGAATTGCTATATGATGCAAATTTTCACTTCTGGATCTATATATCCAAATGTGTTGATATCAGGAATGCAAAGAGATAACTACACTCTCTTCTTTACTGTAGCAGTGTTTCCAATACCCAAGATATGAAAACAACCTGTTTGTTGAAAGAGGAAATGATAAAGAAAAGATGGTGTATAGATACAATGGAATATCGTACAGTCTTTAAAAAAGGAAATACTGCTATATGCAACAACTTGGATGAACCTGGTTAATATTAAGCCCAGTGAAGTAAGACAGTAGTATAAGGACAAATACTGTATAGTTCTACTTATAAAAGGAATATACAACAGTCAAACTCATAGAAACAGACAGCATAATGGTGGTTGCCAAGGCTAGGGAAATTTTTTAATTATAGAAGATGAGTAAGTTCCAGGGTGAGGTAAAACATGTGCTTATAGCTAACATTATTCTGTTGTGTAATTTAAAGTTTGTTAAGAGGGTGTTTCTCCAGTATTTTTATCACAATAAAAACTTTTTAAAATAAATAAATATTTAAAAGACATATCTTCTTTCAAAGAAATAATAAAATTCTTAAAATATAGAAAGGAACATATAGAGATGACAAATAAGATAGAAAAAGATAATCACCATCAAATGCCATTAAAGCATTGCAACCAGAAATTCCTGCCATGGTGCAGCAGAAATGAATCCGAAAAGGAACCATGACGTTGCAGGTTGGATCCCTGGCCTTGCTCCAGTGGATTAGGGATCTGGTGTTGCTGTGACCTGTGCTGTAGGTCATGGATGCAGCTCAGATCCTATGCTCCTGTGGCTGTGGCTGGCAACTACAGCTCCGATTGGACCCCTAGTCTGGGAACTTCCATATGCCACAAGTTCATCTCTAAAAAGCAAAAAAAAAAAAAAAAAAAAAAAAAAATAGAATTGCAACTAAAACAACAAGATGCACCTATAAAAAGGTGCAAACCATGCACCTATAAAAAGCCAAATCCAAAACATGACAGCACAAACTGTCAAGCACTTAGAGCGACAGGAACTCTTATGCATGGCCTATGGGAATACAAAGTGGAATAACCACACAGAAAGACACTTTTGTGTTTTACAAAACTAACCCTATATAAACCGATCAATCTCACAACATAGTATTTACACAAACGAGTTGGAAACTTAAGTCTACACAAAAACTTGCACACAGATATTTACAGAAATGTTAACTCATAGTTATCGAGACTTGGAACCAATCCAGATGTTCTTCACTATGTGAAAAGGTAAAGAAACTGTGCTATATCCACAATGAAATCATAATTATTGAGCACTAAAAAAATTTAAAAAGCACTCTCTAGCCATGAAAAGACACAAAGGAATTTTAAACGCATACTACTGAGATGAAAGAGGATAATCTGAAAAGGTGACATGCTGTAAGATTCCAACTATATAAGATTCTGAAAAGACAAAAAAAAAAAAGAGGAAACAATAAAGAGCTCTGTGGTTGGTGGAGTTGGAGAGAGGGAAGTGTTAACCTAAAATAATGAAAGAGCCAGTTATTGACCAATAAACCAGGCTTATTCAGGGACAGGGAAGAGTCACAGTTAGAAACACATAACTCTCATGAACCACATAGAAACATGGTAAAGCAGAGAGGAAACTCTTTTATAGCAAAGAGGCATTTAGGGGGGATTGCTATAAACAAGTCCATTGGAGGAAACTGGGAGCTTGAGTATAGTGGCTTTTGTCACCTGAATTTTAAGTCTCTTGTTGTCTGAGGTGTTGCCAGGCAAGGATACAGTCTTCCTCCTGCTGGTGGCAGTGAGGTATCACATCCCACCAGAGATTCAAGCCACATCTCTTTCTGTTGGGATCTGTGTTGATAGTATATGTATGAGAGCTCCCCCTTCTGGCTTCCTAACCCCAGCTTAGTAGGGCTTCCCTTCCTTAAGTTTAATAAGAGGGATGAATAGGCAGAACACAGAGGACTTTAAGGCACTGAAATTATGGCGTATGATATTATAATGGTGGTACTGGTCATTATACACAGATCCAAACCTATGGGGTGTACTATACTAGGAGTGAACCCTGAACGTAACCTACAGACTTTGGCTGATTATGGGGTGTCAATGGTGTATCAGTTTCCTTGACTGTAACACAAGTACTACTCTAGTTCAGGATTATTTCTCTTTTTAGGGCTGCACCTGCAGCATACGGAGGTTCCCAGGTGAGGGGTCTCATCAGAGCTACAGCTGCTGGCCTATGCCACAGCCAAAGCAATGCCATATCCAAGCCAAAGCTCACAGCAATGCTGGGTCCTTAACCCACTGAGTGAGGCCAAGGATGGAACATGCAACCTCATGGTTCCTAGTTGGATTCATTCAGCTGTGCCATGACAGGAACTCCCGTCCTTTCTATTTATATATTTATGAAGCCAACAACACTGAGATCAATCTGGGAACAACTAGTGACTCAGCTATAAGTCTTCAAAAAGAATATGAATTTCTAATAGAATGTAAGATATTGAGACCTGGATACCTAAATAAATGATCATAAGAAGCATTTTGATTTTTTAGAAAAGTCAAAATCCACATGATCATCTCAAAATGTGGGGAAAAAAAAACCCCACACTTGACAAAATCCAACATCTGCTCATGATAAAAACTCTTACCCAAGTGGATATAAAGGGAACATACCTTAACATAATAAAAGCCATTTATGACAAACCCATAGCCACTACACTACTCAATGGAGAAAAGCCGAGATCCTTCCCACTAAAATCTGGAACAAGACACTCTCACCACTTGTATTCAACATAGTATTGGAAATCCTAGCCACAGGAAACAGACAAACCAAAGAAATAAAAGGTATCCATATTGGAAAAGAAGAGGTAAAATTGTCACTGTATGCAGATGGCGTGACACTATATATAGAAAACCCTAAGAATTCCACACAAAAACTACTCAAACTGATCAACAAATTCAGCAAAGTAGCAGCACACCAGATTAACATTCAGAAATCTGTTGCATTTCTGTATAGTAACAGCAAAATATTAGAAAAGGAATATAAAAATACAACACCTTTTAAAATCTTATCCCAAAGAAGTAAATACCTAAGAGTAAACCTGACCAAGGAGGTGAAAGACTTAAATGCTGAGAACTATAAAACATTATTCAAGGCAATTAAAGAGGATTTAAAGAAATGGAAAGATATCCCATGCTTCTGGATTGGAAGAATTAAGATTGTTAAAATGGCCATACTATCCAAAAGTCTACAGATTCAGTGCAGCCCTATCAAATCCATGACACTGTTCACAGAACTAGAACAAACAACCCCCAAATTTATATGGACCCATAAAAGACCCAATATTGCCAAAGCAAGCCTGAGGGGAAAACAACTGCAACCAAAAAACCCACAAGAAGGAAGAGGTACAACTCTCCCCAGCTTCAGACAATATTACAAAGCTACGGTAATCAAGATAGTGTGGTACTGGTACCAAAACAGACATACAGACCAATGAAACAGAATAGAGAACCCAGAAATAAACCCAGACACCCATGGTTGAGGGGAGCCGAGAAGATACAAGGAGCCGAGTAAGGGAGCTTGCCTGAATGGTACAATTCCGGGGGCAAGCTCCTAATCAGAAAAACGGGCCTGTCTGAATGGTGCAATTCTGAGGGCAGATTCCTAAACAAGGAGATGTCTGCCTGTACAGCGCAATTCTGAGGACAGGCCCCAGAAGACAATAAGGTTCGCCTGCTGACATTGGTGGGGAACTGAATTTTCCAGGAAACAATTTCCATTTTGGGCTGTTGAGTGGGGATTGTTCCATGGATGGCTTAGTCTTTTCTGTTTTTCACTTGTTATTCAGTTTTCCTCAGTCTTTCCTGATTACTCGCTTATTATTCTTATTTTCCATTCTTATTTTCCTGTGGTGATTTGTGATTTAACAAAATTACAACAATAATATAATAAGAATTTCATCCTGAAGGACTTTCCCCTATTTAAATCCAATTTAATTATAACATAGTGATTATCTACTAACTAGTTGTACAGTAAACTTTAGAGTTAGGATTTTAATGAGGACCATAGAAGTTAAACATATATTATTCATGACCAAAAGACACCTAGCTATGAATTATAGAAGCTTTTAAGTGATAGCTAGTTAAGTTGGTTTATATTTTCTTACACTGTCTCCTTGCCACAACGCTTTAAAGGTAAGCACCAGTCTAAAGACAAAATTTGTGAATGCCAAATTCTTGGGTCTGTGACCTCTTCAACTTGTGGAGACTTGCTGGCCATGGGATGATTTGTACTGAGTCTCCTCCTTTCCACATGATGTATTGTACCTAATTGCCCTTAAACTGTACTCACTAAGTTTAGTTAAAACAAGGATCTTAGAACATGATGTATAGCTGCTGCACCATGTAAAAGTTAACCGATGTACTTTTAACACTATGATGTAATCTGTAGTTAGAAACTGTCTATATACTCAACCATTTCTGCCAATAAAATCTGAGCAGTCCAGCACCCTGAAAGAAGGGACAAAGAGGCTGTCTCTGTTGCAGAAGCCGACACACATCCCTCTTCTTCAGGAAAAGTGTACACTCCCTGGCAGACGGAGCTGGCCTCCGGCACATGGTCAATTAATCTTCGACAAAGGAAGCAAGCTTATATAATGGGAAAAAGACAGTCTCTTCAGTAAGTGATGCTGACAGAACGGAATAGCTGTATGTAAATCAATGAAACTGCAACACACCCTCACACTATGCACAAAAATAAACTCAAAATGGCTTAAGGACTTAAACCTAAGACAAGACACCATACAACTGCTAGAAGAAGAGACACAGCAAAACATTCTCTGACATCAATCATACAAAGGTTTTCCTAGGTAAATCTCCAAAGGCAATAAAAATAAAACAGAAATAAGCTAATGAGACCTAATCAAACAAGGGGGAGGGGGAGGGAGGGGGATGGACAGGGAGTTTGGGGTTAGTAGAGGCCAACTATCACATTTGGAGTGCATAAGCAATAAGGTCCCGCTGTATTGCACAGTGAACTACATCCAATCACTCGTGATGGGTCATGATAGAGGATAATATGAGAAAAAGAATGTACATGGATGCATGACAGGGTCACTTTGCTGTACAGGAGAAACGGACAGAACATTCTTTATCAACTATAATGAAAAATTTCAAAAAGTAAAAGCTACGAGTTATGGAAATGACACAGAGCTTAGTGTATGAAAGCTATTCAGTAAATATTTGGTGAACATGATTATTTTGAAATTGATTCCTTTAATATATGTCTTGGGTTTTTTTTGGCTTTTTTCTAGGGCTGCATCCACGGCATATGGAGGTTCCCAGGCTAGGGATCTAATCGGAGCTGTAGCCAATGGCCTGCACCAGAGCCACAGCAATGCAGGATCTGAGCCACGCCTGCGACCTACACCACAGCTCACGGCAATGCCGGATCCTTAACCCACTGAGTGAGGCCAGGGATCAAACCCACAACCTCAGGTTTGCTAGTCGGATTCGTTAACCACTGAGCCGTGATGGGAACTCCATAATATATGTCTTTTATAACATGAAGTAACAAATAAATGGAAATGAATTTGACAAATATGAGACATATTCAGTTTGCACAAATAGCTCCAAATATATATTAATCATCAGTTCACTTGCTATATGTCTGTCATTGTTGAGGACTGTCTGGAGCCCATAGAATAGAACCTCTGGTTTCAGGCACCATAGTGTTTCCCCTGGATTGTGTTTGTAAAAAAAAAAAAAAATCATTAAGACCTAGCAAAATTTGTGTCCTGATGCAGGCGTGTGTACAGACAGTGATAAGTACTGGGGCGAATGTAAATGATGCCGCCACTTTGGAAAATGGTTTGGCAGTTCCTCAAAAGGATATATAATAACAATGACCCAGCAAGATCTCTACCCAAGAGAAATGAAAATATATATTCACAAAGATACTTGCACCCCAATGTTCACTGCAACATCACTCACAATAGGCAAAATGGGGAAACAATCCACATGTTAATCAACTGACCACTGGGTAAATGATACATCCACAAAGTAGAAGACTATTTGGAATAAAACAGAAAGAAATACTGATTCTTACCACATCATGAATGAAACTTTAGGGATATTATGTGATGTGAAAGAGGAATGCTACAGCAGACAACATATTGCATGATTCTTTTTTTTATATAAAAAGGTCCAGAAAAGAAAATCCTTATAATATTTGACTAGGGCCGCTGGTAACAGGAGTAGAGAGGAATGAGGAGAGACTACTAATGGATATGGGGTTTCTTGGGGGAATGACAAGTAGGTTATAAAATTAGATCATGTTGATGCTTGCATAGACATATATTAAAACTCACTATACACTTCAAATGAGCAAATTACACAGTATGTCAATTATATCTCAATAAAGGTGTTAAATTAGATCAATACGAAACCTAGTAATCGTTTCTACAAAATAAAGACCACAGAGCAGCTATCATTAAAAGTTTCTTTCTTTCTTTCTTTTTCTTGGCTGCATGGGGTGTGCAGAAGTTCCCAGGCCAAGGGTTGAAACTGCACCCCAGCAGAGACCCAAACCTCAGCAGTGTCAACACCATATCCTTAATCCACTGAGCCACCAGGGAACTCCTTTCCAAGAGTGCCTCAGATTACATACCTGGCCTGGGAATTTTGGTATGCCATAGGTGTGGCGAGAAAATAAAAGGCTGACTCAAGCCAAAAACTACTTGAACTGATTAACAAATTCAGCAAAGTAGCAGGGTATAAGGTTCACATTCAGAAATCAGTCGCATTTCTCTATACTAACAATGAAATATTAGAAAAGGAATACAAGAACACAATACCGTTTAAAATTGCACCTCAAAAAATCAAATACCTGGGCATACACCTGACCAATGAGGTAAAGGACTTAGATGCAGAGAACTATAAAATATTAACCCAGGAAATTAAAGGGGATCCACAGAAATGGAAAGATAGTCCATGTTCATGGATTGGAAAAAGCACATTGTAAAAATGGCCATACTACCCAAAGCAATCTACAGATTCAATGCAATCCCTCACAAAATACCCATGATATTTTTCACAGAACTAGAACAAACAAGCCAACAATGTATAGGGAAACACAAAAGACCCAGAATGGCCAAAGCAATGCTGAAGAAGAAAAACCAAGCAGGGGGCAGAACTCTTCAAGATTTCAATCAATATTACAAAGCCACCGTCACCACGACAGTGTGGTACTGGTATCAAAACAGACAGGCAGACCGATGGAACAGAATAGAGAACCCACACACACACCCTGACACCTACGGTCCATTCATCTTTGACACAGGAGGCAAGAGCATAAAATGGGAAAAAGAAAGTCTATTCAGCAAGCATTGCTGGGAAACCTGGACAGCTGCATGCAAAGCAATGAAACTAGAACACACCCGCACACCATGCCCAGAAATAAACTCAAAATGGTGGAAAGACTTAAATAGAAGACAAGACACCATCAAACTCCTGGAAGAGAACACAGGCAAAACACTCTCTGACATCAACCTCATGAATACGTTCTCAGGTCAGTCTCCCAAGGCAACAGAAAGAAGAGCCAAAAGAAACCAGTGGGACCTAGTCAAACCGATGGGCTTTTGCACAGCACAGGAAACCAAAACGACAATACAATGACACCTGACAGAATGGGAGAAAATAATTTCAAATGATACAGTGGATAAGGGCTTAATCTCTAGGATATACAAGCAATATACAACTCAACAGCAAAAAAGACAACCTCCCAATGGAAAAATGGGCAAAAGCCCTGAACAGACTGTTCTCCAAGGAAGGTATACAGATGGCCAACAAGCACATGAAGCAATGCTCAACATCCCTGATTATTAGAGACATGCAAATCAAAACTACCATGAGATACCACCTCACACCAGTCAGATTGGCCATCATTCGTAAGTCCACAAGTAACAACAACTGGAGGGGTTGTGGAGAAAAGGGAACCCTCCTCCACTGTTGGTGGGAATGTAAGCTGGTACAGCCACTATGGAGAACAGTATGGAGGTACCTTAGAAAGCTATACGTAGAACTACCATATGACCCAGCAGTCCCACTCTTGGGCATATCTCCAGACAAAACTCTCCTTCAAAAAGATACATGCACCCACATGTTCATTGCAGCACTGTTCACAATAGCCAAGACAGGGAAACAACCCAAAGGTCCATCAGCAGATGATTGGGGTAGGAAGATGTGGTGTACATATACACAATGGAATACTCCTCAGCCATAAAAATGAACCACATAATGCCATTTGCAGCAATATGGATGGAACTATTTCACTCATTCGCATACTGAGTGAAATAAGTCAGAAAGAGAAAGACCAATATCATGTGATATCACTTATAACTTGAGTCTAATATACAGCAGAAATTAATGTTTCCACAGGAAAGAAAATCATGGGCTTGGAGAACAGATTGTGGCTGCCGGGGTGCGGGGGTGGAGCAGTGGGGGGGGGGAGTGGGAGGGATCGGGAGCTTGGGGTTAATCAATGCAAACTACTGCTCCTGGAATGGATTTACAATGAGATCCTGCTGTGTAGCATTAGTTAAGGACCTAATGTCTAGATACTTACATCGCAACACAACAATGGGAGGAAAAAGTATGTATACATGTATGTGTAAATTCGTCCCCATGCTGTACAGCAGAAAAAAATAAATAAATAAATAAATGGGAAAAAAATAACAAGCTTCCTTCCCCTAAATGGAAAACATGTCAAAGTTTTATTAATAATTAGTACATTGCAGTAACTTTAAATCCTGATTTATCATGATTAAAATTTCCAATGATCAACATTGTATTCTACAATTTAATTTCTGAATCATACAGAAAGTCTCGGAAATTGGGTTAGCGGGAAACAAACAGCATGTAGCTTGAGAAAGGTCACCTGCATCTAATCTACAAAATAGTTCCATATGAACTACAACATGGCATCTGATCCAGCAGCCAAGCACAGAGCACAGGGCTACCCATCAGGGACAAAGGTCCTAGGTGTTGCTGCACTTCCATGTGTCTGAGGTGTCTCAGGGTGAGAAAAGCTGAGACCTTGAACCCTTAAATTCTCTGAACCTTTGGACTGGCAGAGTCCTTCCTTTACCCTTGCTCCAAAATAAGTGTTCCCTTGACTGGAGAATGAGCAATGACTTCACCTGAAACAGGATTCTCAAAGGACACATGTTCCCTGCTCAACGTCAGATGCCACAACCTTCATTAGATCCAGACCAATACATAGACTCGAAGTTCAGCAAAACACAGGTAAAGCTCTGAATATGAAAGGAAATAGCCTACACCCCAGTGTATCTGCAGGACTTCATTAAGATGAACTTGAGTGAGCTGGGAAAACACTTTGGAGGAACGGACCTTGAAACGGTTTGATTTATTTGGTGGGAAGAACTTAATTCTGGTAAAGCTACTCTGGATTTGGAAAGGGAACCTGAGGCCCAATATTTTGGCAGCCTCCACAGGTTGCCATTTCCATGGAGCTTGGACAGGATTATGGGTTATAGCAAATTACAGGAAGATGCGTGGGCTTCCTGGGAGAGAGGAGAGGTTGACAAGGGGCCAGTTTTCCAGAGGGACTATGTGTTGAGGAAAGGGGAATGAATACTCAAAACTTCTTGAGAATGATTGACGGCATTGTCTAATCTGTCACCTGAAATAATATCATAATCTTCCAGCCAGAGGGAAGGCTTCTGAAGGCCACATCATAAATTCAGCTTTGGTGCAAGACTGTCTCTGAGTAGGTGTAGCAAGTCAGTGAATCTCTCTTATGATTATTTCCCTATTCTTCAAATATATCATTGGAATATATGTATATGCAGCATCTGAAAAAAAACTCATGTAAATTGTTCTATAAGAAGGGGCCCCTACATCACAAATTAGAAAATTAAAATAAAATCATATTTTAAAATGAATTTCAAAGATAAAAGCAACTATAAAAGATTTGAAGGATTCCAGTTCCCCATGATTGTGCCACTTAATTAGCTGGTCTGACCCATGCAACAAACACATGGATGGTTGCATATGGCCATGGACTGCTATAATACCACTTAGGGAGTATTCCCAATGGAAACCTCAGTGCAAGCTCTATTAACTCTATTATAGTAGAACATCAAGCACTAGGCTTGGAGCCCTTCTCCAAGTCCTCCTCTGGCTGTTGCCCTCCACGTCAACCAGTTGGCACAGGAATCTGGACTAATCAACCAAAGTATGCCTTCCAGGTAGAAGAATCCAGGAAAGCTCTCACAGAGTATTTTAATTGGATGTTGCCTGCAACCACCCACTTGGCCCTACTCCTTAGGGCCAGGAGCCGGGATACACCTAAAACCATGCGCAACCAGCAGCTCACTCCTAAGTGGAACAACCCCACTCGGTGAGCCTAAACTCCCATTCTGCCTCAAGTTGCCCAGGATCACTCCATGGGGACATCAGATCCCAGTGAAGAAGGGAATCCCAGTCCCAACCTCCAGAAAAACACCCTGGGGTGTGGTTCCAGTGGATCCCCTAGACTGCTTGTGGAAACCTCTCTCTGACCTAAAGCGTCTCTTCCAAAGAATAACACAAGTGCGACCAGGGAGGTTCAGGCCCCAGCGGTGGGTTTCCACATCAAGGCACACTGGCCAACAGGCCAAAGACTGAGATAGCTTCATGTTTCCATGTATCTGACATCCTTTCTCTTCAAAAGGCTAGAAAAATGGAGACCAACTCTTAGGGCTGAAGCCTGGTAACAAACACACACATCTGAAGGCAGTGGAGGCAAAGTCCTGCTCCTTAGGTGTGGCAATGACACTGCTGGAAATCAGCAGGAAGATGTTACAGAAAATGGACCCTTGCCCCTCAGCGCCCCTTAAGGATGAGGAGAAGGACAGAAGGCAGAGAGGATGTGTCACCAGCAAAGCCCTTTAACAATTCTTGAGAAATGAAAACAGAATCTGCTAATAAAATGCAGGCTCACCTTTTTTGTTGCCTTTGTGCTCACTCCCATTTTCCTTGCCCAAGAGCAGAGTACTGCGTGTGGAGCCCTGGCACCCAGCGCTTTGGACCAGAGTTCCTCCTGCGAAATGGCTCTGCCACACCTCAGCCCAGCAACCTTGTTCTGAAGCCCTGGGTATGACACCGCAATTCAAGAGAGCGAAGGGGCCCTGCAAAAGTGCTGCAGCACTGAGGCCTGGAGCGTGAGCTGCTCAGATGTGTTGGCCTCATGAGAACTCCCCTCCCCACCCCACCCCACCCCACGCTGATGAGAACTCCGCCTCCTCCCCTCCCCAATGAAGAGAACCTGGCCCACTTCCCTCCCCCTCCATGAGAATCCTGCCCACCGCCTGTCTGTCTAGGAGAGCATGTGCTCTAGAGAGCCAGCTGGTGCCTCTCTGTCTTTGATCAAAGAAAAAAGCTTCCAGAGTTCCAGTTGCGACTCAGCAGGAACAAACCTGACTAGTATCCTTGAGGAGGCTGGTTCCATCCCTGGCCTCGCTCAGTGGTTTAGGGATCCCGTGTTGCCTCCAACTGTGGTGTGGGTCACAGATGAGGCTGGGATCCTGAGTTGTTGCAGCTGTGGCACAGACCGGCAGCTGCAGCTCCAATTCCACCCCTAACCCAGGAACTTCCATGTGTGGCAGGGGTGCAGCCTTCAAAAGAACTTTTAATAATAATAATAAAAAGAACAAAGCTTCCCTTTGCTTTTGATCCAAACCTGACTCAAAGAGTTGGTCCCAATAGCACATAGAAGCTTTTAAGTGGTGGTGAAGGGGGGTCAAATCTATCTTTCCCTTTGCTAGCTGTTTAGATTGTTTGGAAAGGGGGTCCAATGAAATCAGGAAAGCAGCTGCAGTGCGCAGCTCATAAATTCCCTCTCAAAGTATGAACCAGTTTCTTTTTGGACATTGTATTAAAAAGGAAGAAGGAGGGGAGCTGAAGGTAGGGAGGAGACAGAAAATAAAACATTAATGAGGGGACAGGAAAGGGTAGGAATGTGAAAGGGACAAGAAAGAATATTAGTGGTCAAGAGTCGACCTTAATGGGGTGCAATCAAAAAGTGGAAAAAAAAAATTAAAAAAATAAGAAAGCCTGCACTATGGTTCATTCCAGGTATGGGCTAGAAGTGAACATTTTCCCACCAGTTTTTCCAGAAATCAGCAGAGACTCTATTAAAGAGAAACACAGTGAACCCCAATAGTACTATGGAAGCCACTCTGTTCCAGTCAAATGGAACTTCTAAAAAAGCAGGACAATTAAAATTCAATAGAGAAATACCTCCAAAAAGAGATCTTTGTAATATATATGCTATATTAAACATCAAGCAAATTATGTGAAATATACATAAATATATACACACATTATTCCAATGCACAAGATAAATAATCATAAAACAATCACATGCCTCTGTTTACTGAAGAGCTTTGGATTAGTGTTATGATTCCAGGTGCAACTATTAATTGGGTTTTAAATTTAGCAAGTTGATAGTTTTTTTACGTGTTTTTTTAAACAAATTGAAAAGTCCCCTGGAAATTAAGTCTCACTGTCAGTTCTCTGAAGTGGTTCTGATTATGGAGGGAGACTTTGGGGGGAAGGCTTTCCCCAGGGTCATTAATCATTCTCTTTAAAGTGACCCAACAAGAAGTCAAGGAAACAGCACCTGTTGCCAATAGTACTGTGAAATGGCAGGTTTCAGCTGGTGAGAGGCAGACTGGGAGCAACAAAGACAAGACTTTGACCAAACTTTGAGGTGTGTGGGTCAGAGATTCACTGAAATTAATAATTTACAAAGCAATTCTTAAGGCATCACTCTTAACTTTATTTTGGAAAAGCGCACCCAAGTTATCACATGAGAGGGAGAAAAATAAAGCAAAACTCGAGCCCTGGGCAATACTGGTGAGATGTTTTTTTCCTTCTATAATTAATATTAAAGGTTTGTGAAAAAAGAGAATTTAATCAAATATTGATATTTTGAATACTTGTAATATAATTGCAAGATACTGTCCTCAGAAATGAGGGGAAAGTATAGTTTTACAGATGATGATAAGATAATGGAGTGCAACCATACAAGACTATGAGAGAGTATATTTTCCCGATTATGGGTAAGAAAATGCCATAATTTCAAAGGAAAGTGAGGTGTTATGAGGTTGATATGCTCAGAAATGGGAGGAAGGTATTCTCTGAGATGGGTCCTGATTCACAGAGAAAGAAGACTTTCTCATGGACATTAGAGAATGGACAATGGAGGCACAGTTGCTAGGCTTGTGTTTAAATGCCCAGTTTCTTCCAGATGAGAACCAAGGAACATAATTCGCAGTTGTCAAAACTGCTACAATTTGAGCCCTCTTAAATGGGAGGGCTCTCTCAGTGGGGAATAGTTGGTTTTTGTTTCTGTTTTTTCAGTTCAGGAGGAAAAACAAAAGGGAATGAGCATGTAAAACAGGGGAATGTGCTTGAGTGTGAATTTGAATTCTTCTTCTTATTACCATTATTCTTGCTATCATTAGTTTTCCTATATAAGAAAGAGAAGGCACTGATATAATGAGACTGATCCCATATCTAACACACAGGTCTGAGGAAACACAGCCCTGTAGTTTCCCATAAGCTGGATAAGCCAGGCCCAACGTTGCTGTGAAGGGTAGAGGAGAGCCCAGAGTTCAGTAGGGACTCTAAGCCATGAACTTGAACTTGATGGATCGTTGGGCTGTGTCTCGGGTGGACACAATTCCTGATGCTTCCCTAAGACACTGTGCAATTCTACCCCAGCCCAGAACTAAAGGAATCATTAACATCTACAGCTTGGTGTGAAGAGTCACTTCTGAGCTCCTTTAAGCAAAACTATGTCTCAAAGCCCTTTCCACACGTATGTTGCAGTGGCCTCCCTAGAGTGTTTACACTCCCACCAAGTGGAGAAGCATCCCTTAATAAATATGAAAGAGTGGTGAGATTAAGAGCAGAGTGGTTTCTTTCTTTCCATCCCCCCCCACCACTTATTTATTTATTTACATTAACAGAAGAATGTTTAAAATAGCAAGGCAAAGCAATTCCTGGGGAATACTCAAACAGTTTGAAGATGAAATTTCCCTTTCATCCTTTGCAGATCAAACAGGTCTTGATGTATCTCCAGGAGTTTCTTTTACTGCTTTCACTTCCTTTGTCTCTGACTCCTTTTTTGCATTTGATGACTATTCTAAGCTGAAAGAATTGATTTGATTGCACAGTAGAAATAGTGTTTAATATTAGAGATGAGAGTCAAATGAAAGCTTTCTTATTTTGCACATGGGATAACAGAAGCCCCAGGAAGCTAAAGGATTTATCCAGAGATAGAGCAACCATATCTCAGAATCAGACTTGTTTAGTTTTAGTTTTCTATCTACTACACCTCACCACTTTTTGACTATAAGGGCTTCAAACTAAATAGGGGATAAAAAATTCATGTACACAGAGCTCAGAGTTTCCAAAGGAGACAAATCTTCAAGGTCGCCCAGATGAAAAACTCTAAATGGAAAAGAACATTTAAAATTTCTATGAGAACAAGATAATTTTTTTTCAAAATATAAATGTTACCATATCCTCCAACTCAAAAGATATCTCAAATTTAGGTTTGGTGCCTTAGACAGATTAGAAAGAAGTAAATTGTTAGAAACAAAGGAAGGAACCTTAAAGAGGAGGGAGGTAAACTCAGGGTTAGGTGTGTGCCTGAGAGAGTTTACTTTATTTCTCTAGACTCTGTTTCCTCATCACATGTAAATGACTAGACTATCATTCTGAAGTAAGATGATCAGAATATGGACTTTGATTTTTTAGGTGTACAAGCCAATCAGCTGGAAGTACCCATTTTTTTTTCCATTTTTAACTATTCCGCTGATTCATTTCATTTGTTTTGAGTTATACATAAATGTTGGTGGTCTTTGTTATATGTTTCTTTCAGGTAATTTAATGGTCTCTTGGGAATTTGGCCTTCTAGAGTAACTCCATGGAGAAGATAAACAATGTAACTGAATTTGTTTTCTGGGGTCTTTCTCAGAACCTCAAGGTTGAGAAAGTGTGTTTCGTGGTGTTTTCTTTCTTCTACTCTGTCATTCTTCTGGGAAACCTGCTCATCATGCTCACAGTTTCTGTGGGCAACCTTTTCAAGTCCCCAATGTATTTCTTTCTCAACTACCTGTCTTTTGTGGACATCTGTTACTCTTCAGTCACAGCTCCTAAGATGATTGTTGACTTACTGGCCAAGACCAAAACAATCTCCTATGTGGGGTGCATGTTGCAGCTCTTTGCAGTACACTTCTTGGGTTGCACTGAGATCTTCATCCTCACGGTAATGGCCTATGATCGTTACGTGGCTATCTGTAAACCCCTACACTATGTGACCATCATGGACCGGGAGAGATGCAATAAAATGTTGCTGGGGACCTGGCTAGGTGGGTTCTTGCACTCCATCGTCCAAGTGGCTCTAGTAGTCCAACTGCCCTTCTGTGGGCCCAATGTGATCGATCACTACTTCTGTGATATTCACCCTCTGCTGAAACTTGCCTGCACAGACACATACGTCGTTGGTGTTGCTGTGATAGCCAACAGTGGTATCATCACTCTGGTGAGCTTTGTTATCTTGCTCTTCTCCTACATCCTCATCCTGGTGTCCCTGAGAAAGCAGTCAGCAGAAGGCAGGCGCAAAGCTCTCTCCACCTGCGGCTCCCACATTGCTGTGGTCATCATCTTTTTTGGTCCCTGTACATTCATGTATATGCGTCCCGAAACTACCTTTTCAGAGGATAAGATGGTGGCTTTGTTTTATACCATCATCACCCCTATGTTAAACCCCCTGATTTATACACTGAGAAATGCAGAAGTAAAAATGCAATGAAGAAACTGTGGGGCAGGTGGGTTTTCTGGGGAGCAAAAGGTAAATAGTTGGAAGTAACAATACAAGGTGGATGATCTTCAATGGTCTCATCTGCACAGGGAAGACAATAATAACCTCACAGGGATTTTTTTTGGGGGGGGGGAGGAGCAACTAAGAATAAAATGTTCTATACAAGTAAGGTATTTTTAAATCACTATTATTTTATTTGTTTGAAAAGTCCATAAGCGTGATTTTCTAAAATATCTAAGACAAAGAAATCTTATTAAACTCAGAAGCTCAGCATGATCATACTCAGCACCAAGATTTTCTCCTTCCCATTGCCCCCTGTTTGCCAATGTCTTTAAAGAATCGAGAGTCCTCTGTGAAGTAAGGCTGTTTTCTAGTATTTAAAACTGTGATTGTGACATATTGCACACTCAAAGGTATATGCTGAATGAAGGAAAGGGTACATGGAAAATGACAGATCTGAGGTGTTCTGACACAAATCCTCTAAAACGGTGAAAACTAAGTTTCCTGAGGTTGGGATGGGGGAGGGGGTATGTGCAGAATGCCAGCGAGATAAAGAACAGACTTGGAAAACAAAAGATCTGTCTGTCCTTGTCCTCTGGTTTGGAGAAAAAGCTTTTTTCTTTCTCTAGCTCACTTTCTTCATGCAAACAATAAGTAAATTGGAAAAAATTACCTCTAAGATCCCCAGTTTAACTGTAACATCCCATGTATGTGCTTCTGCTAATTGACTCTCATCTTTACTTGTACTCTGTAGCCAGAGATCCTGTCCCTATTAATGTAAGGTGACTCACAGGAAACCCTCAAGAAACTGAATGAAAACAAAATATTTGTAATGAATACATGATTGTGCCTCAATCAAGAGGGTCAACATGATTTGCTGAAATGCATGGTTTGGGAAACCATATTCCCTCCACTGTTTGAGCCAAGCAGCTTTACTGAAAACCGTGAGCCGTTTATCACTGCTTCCTTGACCAGCATGACCTGATTTTCAGCTGTGGAGTCCAGAGACATTTGTTCTGGACAAATAAACATATCTTTCTTATGTGAACTGACACTTCCTGGAGCTATATTCCTCCTTCACTTCACCCAACCTGAGATCACATCACAGATTATCTCTCTGCCACTGCTTCACTGTCTTTTCCACAAATCTTCTTATTCAAATTGCTGCCCATACCTCGGTCTGTGTTTATGGTCATGGAGTGTGTGTGTTTTGCACTCACACATTATATTGAGGACTGTATGTAGTGCCTTAAAAAATGATCTCTAATGATGAAGCATTCACAGAATTAAGAAAGATAAAAAGGAAGCAAGATACCTAGATTCTAAGTCATAATTAAGAGATCCTTGCCCTGGGCCACACGAACCCATGCTTATTGTCCCTCCTTGGACATACATTCACTGCATCTCCATGAACCTCCATTTGCTCAATTTTAAGGTGCTCCATAGGTTGGTGCTTCTCATACTTGTCTGATCATTGAAATCATCTTGAGAGGTTTCTGAATAGATGAAAGCATCTATTCCAAGAATTTCTGATCCAGTAGGCTAGTGTTAGAGGGGCTCCACAAATGTGCATTTTTAAAAGCACCTCTGATAATTTTTATCCAGGCAAGGGTACATCCAAGACCTTAGACTTGGAAACACTGGAGCTAGTTGATGTTCTTAGAGCACAAGGGGTCTATGGATCAATAAGACCCCAAGAGACTTACTTTCAGATATAGAATCCCATCTTTCTGCCATAACACAAAGAGACCTAAAATTGAAGTATATTTAGAAAACTCTGGGATGAATCAATGCTATCCATTTGATGTGTTCTCACAATGCTCTTCCTTTTATGTCTCTGCATGAAAGCCTTGACTACCAAGGGACAGTAGGGATACTGATGGTCTGAAGTCGCTTGGAAGGTAAAGGCTGACAGATTCAGCACTCTCAAAGACAAACAAACAGAACATACGAAATGGTGTTCAAGTTTCTACCATTGAGTTTATGAATGTATTCCTGTTCACAAAAGTTCCTCGGAGTCAATCCCAATCAAAGTAGCTCCGAATGTCTGCCTGGTTCTTTGGAAAGCAATGACCAAGAACTCAACTCTCCCCAGTTTCAGCGGGGGTGAGTCTTGTCAACAACATCATTTTGTTTTATAGATGTATGATCATCCCAACATTGGCTGCCAGTGGTCGAGCTTTTTAATCTCACTGTTAGAAGTAGTAGGCAGATGTGACTTTGATTATAGACTTCCCTGACGAAAATAAATGGTAATCCTTCTCATTTTCTAAATGAGTAAACTAGTTTATTTCATAGTAGAAGACAATAAAAACACATCTTCTAACTAGTGGTTATATTCCTGTCCCCTGGAAGAGCATAAAATATTTAAAACACTTTTCCTGCACTGCTCAATGGACTATGTAAAGATAGCTTTCATGTGCCTCCACATGATAGTATCCCTTCCCTCTTTTGAACATATCCAAGAGATGGAAACATCTATCACCTGTCGGAGCCTCCAGAATTTTCACGACTTTTTTAAAAAGAGTAACTGATTGGGAATGCCTCATTTGGACAGTATTCTGACATCCAGTTCTTACCTGGTGTCCTGTTTTGTTTTGTTGTCTTGGGGTGTAATGTAACTTCATCTCTTAATACACATCTTTGAAATAGTTCTTATTCCACACTTTGAGTATAAAAAATCCACAAGGTATGTGCACCACAGAGTAGAGAGAGGCAACACTGTACACCCTCTTATGCACTCAGTGAGAGTCAATGATACAGACCAACATCACGTGTACAGATATATAATTTCAATTTCCACAGACCAACCTACCACTTCCATTGTATTTTCAAGAAAAATGGAACAGCATGAAGTGTATCTGAGCCTACTCTACAGTTTGGAGTTAAGCCCAGTCAAGCCTGACCTCAGTAGCTGAACCCAAATTGACCCAAAGACACATGAGCAAGAAGTTTCCATGCCTATTGTTTAAGCTGTGAGTTTAGGAATGGCAGTTACACGGCATTATTGAGCTGATTTATCCAAGAATAGATGATCAGATGTAGGAGTGGGAGGCATAGTCTCAAACTGGTAAAACCTCTAGTATACTTAGTGTAAGGTGCTTTGTAAGGAGCAGTATAACAGGCCAAACAGGAGAGAATGGGCATGAGGGACAGGAATAAAAAAAAATAAAAACTAGTAACAAATAATAAACAAAGCAATAACACACATAATAAAATAATAATTGATAAAATAATAATAAAATGAATAATACATAATAAATAATAAAAAAACAAATTCTAAATACCTAAGTAGGCAGCCAGCCTCCCTCGGCTATGGTGCTCGCTTCTTTGGGTGGAGACAAGGGAGCTAGCTCCTTCTGGCCTCCTGAGAGACACTGAAACCTTGGACTCTCATTCCTATAGAATGGTGGCTCTTTACCGGGGTGATTTTATGCCTGTCGGGCACATGGCAAATGTCTAGAGAAACTTGATGTCATGACTGAGAGGGTGCAGGATCCAGGAGGTCAAGTCCAGGAATTCTGTTCCAATCCTACAATGCACAAACTCCTCCTACATTCCTACACCACCCCTACACCAGCTCCCCCCCGCCAAACACACACAACAAAAACTCCTCTGGCCCCAGAGGCTGAGAAACCCTATCTAGAACCAGTTGTCCTCTGCATGATTTACGGGGAAAGAACAAGAAGGAAAGACAGAATTTAGGGGCAAGCAGGTTCTGGCTCAATTTTCAGAAGACATTTCTAACACTAAAACTTCAAAACCATGTCCTGGGCAACCTCAGGATGTGGTGAGCTCCCTGTCAATGGAGGCATTCAAGGGGCAGCTATGTCGGGAAGGGACTATGGTGGGAAGAATCCTGGAGTGGGAATTAGGAGACTCAGCTCTGCCATAACTTGAGGGCCCTGGCAAGTCTCCATGATATTATTTTTTCCTCACAAACTAAAGACATTGATCCAAAAAAAAAAAAGAGCTGGTAAATAACATAACAAAATTACATGTCTAAGATTGAAAAAATAGTTCATTATCCAATTTAAAACTTCTAATTACCACTGATAAGTCACTAAGAATTAATTACCACAACGTCCATAAATACGGTATGAGTAGTATATTTATATTGCATTTTTTAGAAGCACAATGTGTTACTGAAAGAATTAAAGTATAAAACACTTGTGAAATGTTTCACATGGCTTTTTTTAAATTATTGCAGTGGAAGCCTTAAAAATATGGAGGTGTTTAGGACAGCTCTGTGAGAGGGGTCTCAGTTAAGATGGCCACACCTGCTAAATCTTGCAGTCTTCGTAATTTGCCTTGACAAAAGTGCTTTGATGCCCACTATCTCAGTGATTGTTAAGGACAGAATGCTCCAGAATGTTAGTCATAAGTTCCAGAGTGTCAGATCTACTCCCCCGGTACAGTCTCAAAAAAGTAAAGTGACAAAAGAATTCCCATTGTGTCTCAGCAGGTTAAGAACCTGACTAGTATCCATGAGGATTTGTGTTTGATCCCTGGACTCGCTCAGTGGGGTAAGGATCCAGCGTTGCTGCAAGCAGTGGAGTAGGTTGAAGTCACATCTCCAATTTGATCCCTAGCCTGGGAACTTCCATATGCCACATGCGCAGCCCTAAAAAGAGAAAGAAAGAAAGAAAGAAAGAAAGAAAGAAAGAAAGAAAGAAAGAAGAAGGAAGGAAGGAAGGAAGGAAGGAAGGAAGGAAGGAAGGAAGGAAGAAGGAAGGAAGAAGCAAGCAAGCAAGCAAGCAAGCAAGCAAGCAAGCATAAAACAAGGAAAGTGAAGTGGCAGAGGGGCCCTCTCCCTTCAAGGCTTGCAACTTTTGCTGGCAGCGCAGAACCTCCCTGTACCGGCTGCATGTGTTCACATTAATGGTTCTGCCGACAGAACAGATCCGGCAAAGGGCACACCCCCCAGAGGCTCCGCTTCCCTTTGGAGAGGTTGTCTCGGCACCACACTTTCCTCATGGCATTCTGCATGTCTGTGTTTCTCAGTGTGTAGATGAGAGGGTTGAACATGGGGGCGATCATGGTGTAAAACAGGGCAAAAATCTTGTCGTTACCGACAGAATCAGCCGTGGGGACATAGGTGAAGATGAGGGGCAAGAAGAACAAGAACACGACGGTGAGGTGGGAGCCACAGGTGGAGAGGGCTTTGCGGCGGCCCTCGGAGGAGCGGGTCCGCAGCGTGGACAGGATGATGACGTAGGAAATGACCAAGGCCACAAAGGTCAAAAGGGACAGCCCCCCTGTGGTGGCAATGATTGCGATCACCCACAGGCTGGTGTCGGCGCAGGCCAGCTTCAGCAAGGGGAACACATCACAGAAATAGTGGTCTATCTGATTGGGGCCACAGAAGGGAAGTCCGAGGACAATCAGCACTTGCAGGATGGAATGGATAAATGCTCCGAGAGCAGAAGCCACGACGAGGACATAGCACACCTGGCTGCTCATGATGACCATGTAGTGAAGAGGTCGGCAGATGGCTGCGTAGCGGTCATAGGCCATGGCCACCAAGATGAAGATCTCAGTGGCCCCAAAGAAGTGGGCAGAAAACATCTGGGCCATGCAGCCGTTGTAGGAGATGATCTTCTGCTGGGCCGATAAGTCAGTGATGAGTTTGGGGGCCACGGTGGAGGTAAAGCAGACGTCCATGAAGGACAAGTAGCTGAGGAAAAAGTACATGGGCTGTTCACTGAGGCGGCTTCCCCGGATGGTGAGGAGAATGAGCAGATTTCCTGAGAGGATTGCAATGTAGCAAAGTGAGAACAGCACCAAGCAGGCAACCTCCGCCTTCTCATCACTAAAAAGACCCAGGAGGATGAATTCTGTGATGTTTTCATGTCCCATGGCTTCTGAGCATTTAATCGTTTCGAAGAGGAAGTTAGTATGCTTGAAACATGCTACTTTTTGAAATTATCTATTTTAAAAGTCATTTAGTTAGTCAACTAATATACGTCAGTTGCCTGTTATATTACAAATCACTATCTTGATGCAAGGGTACAGCAAGATACAAAACAGTGTCACTACCCACAAGTTACATCTATTAGAGCAGACATAAGGTGACAGTCGCAGCACCAATAATCAAATCATTGCAATGCTGATAAACTTCAATGCCTCACACTAACTGTGACTAGCAGGGTAAGTATTTAAAAGATGAAACACTCCTTTTGGGGGTCAATTTTGAAGTACACTTGCAGTATTAAACTTTGAGAGTGATTTTTGAGTCTCTGTTATATATGAAAGAGTTCTGGGGCTGTCTGTTCTTCAAGGGCCAGAAGGTCACTCTAATTCTTAGCCCTTCCCAGTGACTACATCTGTGCTAAGTTCCGAAAGTTTTGTCATGGCACTAAAGTTCCATGAGGTCATAATTTTAAATATCTGGGTGACAATTTCCGAAAGTGCCTGAAATATTTTTTCACGAACCTTTTTAAAATGGAGAGAGGAAAAGAGTAACAATAACATCTTTGGTGAAAAAGGCTCCATTGTATGGGCTTCTAGGACACATGGCTTCCTAAAATCACCCTTACTTCCCAGTTCACTTTCCAGTCTAACCCAGGAGATCTCATCATTTTTGTCCTTTGGTCACACTTTCAGGCACTTCCTTTTGTGACAGCACCCTTGGGGGGGCAGATGGCATTCAGAGATGCTTTTTCACTCAATCCTTTCCATCACCTTGATTGTCTTTGAATTGAATCTCCTCCTTACCAGGCTCATCATATGCCCATGGGATTGAGTCCTGGAATATATTAGTTGAAAAGGAAATGTTTCTTTGCTGCAAAACATAGCACCACATCTCTTCCTTCCCTTTTGTAACATGACCTAGAATGTATTACAAGAACTCTAACGTCAAGGCTCAGTTTTATAAAATGATAAACCCTACACGTTGATAACATTTGTCAGCCTGTTTGTGAAGGTTATAACAGCAACTAAACACTGCACTTTATTACATCTGACTTTTTTTTAAAAAAAAGTCTTTTCCTAAATTAGCCATCACATTTAATAATGAAAACAAAAGTCCTGACAAAATAGTCCATGAAATTGGAGAATGTGATTCCAGAATTCAGAAACTATTAATATCCAAAGTAGTGAGCCTAACTTTTGCAAAGAAAGAACAAAAAGATAGACATACCTTTCAGAACTGAAGCATATTTAAAAGCTAGGTCAGTGAAAGTGTTGTTGGTAAAGAAAATTGCTGGACTTAAACACAGTAAAAAAAAAAAAAAAAGGATGTTGGGGGAAATAACAATTAAAAAATAAATTAAAAACAAATTTTCTTTTAAAAATAAATAAACAAAAATATATTGGAATTTATTCTATGCTTAATTTGACATTTGAAATTGATGTGAAATAATGACTTTTCAGCAACTGATGTTTAAGATTTTGGATCTCCCTGTGGAGGAATGAAATACCTCACAAGGCACAGAAAAATCATATTCTAGATAGTTGAAAGATGCAAATGCATTGAACAAAACTAGAACAAATATTTGAGAAATAATTAAAAAGGATTTATGGGTGTTCGCTGATGGCCTAGCAGGGTAAGGATCCAGCATTATCACTGTTGTGGCTAGGGTCATTTTGTGAGAATAAAATACAAAGCCTAGGAATACATTTTGATGAGTGACCTAGTATAACCCCCACGGAAAATGCACAAAAGGGTATTTAATGCAGACTTATTCCAGCTGGGAAAATGGAAACGATCTTAATACCTGAAAATAGAATGGAAATAAGGTGCGGTGGGTTATTACAATGGAAAACTATGCAGACATTTTAATGTTGCACACAACTATGGCACACATCACTAAGATATGTTTTGAATGCAAAATGCAAAAAGGTCCTCAGAGATAATCACAGTATAATAGCTTGTATGTTAAAAATAACATCCACTGAATACTGTGTAGTTTCTACAAGAACATCTGTGCTTATAAATCAATAGGAAAACATGAGGAAGGAAAGATTTACTTCTCAGAAATAAAGTGATGGCCAAAAGGGATTTTAGTGGTATATATTTTGATGTCTTCAGAAATTGGCACAACACTGTAAATCAACTCTACTTTCACTTAAAATATAAAATAAAATAATTGGTGGCACTGAAAACAAACAAAAAAGACAGCACATTTGAGTATTACTTCCATAATTAGTTAATTTTAAGACTCATTATTTTGTAATATGGTTTAAGAGAAATACAGTACATAATGAATGCTATTAAAGTAAAACATAAACCACAGTCTTTCCCTAGAATTCAGAAAACACACATAACTCATTCCTCATTACTTAGCACTTTATTTCCCCAATTACTCTAGTAAATGTGGACATGGATGTTACTCCCTGAGCACTGTATGCCGTAAGTCGTCATAAAAGATGTGAACATAACAGACTGATACATTTCTATTCCCCTTCCCATCCTCTATAAGGAGATATCTGATATAAGGAAACAGGACACATCTATACATTATGCATTGACATTTATGTCAATATCTTCATCTCCTTTTACATGATATGTTCTCTTCTTCTTTTTATTTTTTTGCACTGCTCCTGTGGCCATGATATATATATATATATATATATAATATATATATGTTATATATATATATTTATATTTATATTTTTATATATATTTTTTCATCTTTTAGAGCCACAACCGCATTATATGGAAGTTCCCTGGCTAGGGGTTGAATCAGAGCTACAGCTGCCAGCCTATGCCACAGCCACAGCCACGCAGGATCCAAGACATGTTTGCAACATACACCACAGCTCGTGACAATGCAGGAGCCTTCACCCACTGAGTGAGGCCAGGGGTGGAACCTGCATCATCATGGATACCAGTCTGACCCATGTGGGAACCCCAATACCATTTTCACATCAGCATTAAAAGGTCTATTTATACTTAAAAAAATGTGATAAGATTTAAGTAAATCCCAAGATCTTTTGTTAAATCTAATAGCCAATATTATTGAAGACTCAAATTTATCATCTGCTCTTTTTCCTGCCTCTTTATTTTTCTGAACTAATACTGACTCTTATTATAGTTTTAATGGAAGAAAACAATACATTTGGAACAGAGGATGCTGAATACTTAGGTCGTGCTACGTGCTACACAAAAGCTATCCGATATGTGGTGCATTCAGTGGAAAGGACATTCATATCTACTGCTTTTAATTAACTGAAAACATCAGCTCTTCTTCAAGTTCAATTAAAAAACCTACACTGGAAAGCATCCTAAAAGGAACAGTTAAGAAACTCATGTTTGGAGTTCCCTTGGTGGCGCAGTGGTTAACAAATCCAACTAGGAACCATGAGGTTGCAGATTTGATCCTTGGCCTTGCTCAGTGGGTTAAGGATCCAGTGTTGCTGTGAGCTGTGGTGTAGGTTGCAGGCACGGCTGGGATCCTCCATTGCTGTGGCTCGGGTGTAGGCTGGTGGCTACAGCTCCGATTCGACCCCTAGCCTGGGAACCTCCATATGCCATGGGAGCGGTCTTAGAAAAGGCAAAAAGACAAAAATAAATAAATTAATTAATTAGTTAATTAAAAAAAAGAAACTCATGTTCACTCTGCCTTAACACAGAATCTAAAAGGAACAAAAAGTGAAAAACAACCGCAACCACCCAAGTCCTGATTTTCAGCGTTATTTTGATTTCCTCCATCCCCCAGAAAATGTTTCTTAGGAAAAAAAGACTGACTAATCTTTATTTCTGAAATACAATTGGCAATTGTACTTGCAAGGAAGGCAGGTTAACGTGGTAAGTGAGGGTACTTGAGTTACACCAAATGGGTTTCAGCATATGGCCCACTACCTAACTGATGAATATTAGTCATGTTACGTATTCTCTGAGGCTTGTTGGTTGTTTTGCTGTTGTTGTTTTTCCAACTGAAAACAGTGATAATAATAGCACCTACCACATAGGAGTCTCATAAGAATCCAATTAAAAGACCCCTATAAAGCATTTACATACAGATATGTACATCTGATACATTACAAGAACTAACTAAATATTAACTCTTTCATTATTAATTCAAAAAAGGACTCATATCCTATCAATGTTTCCCTATGCGTAAAACAAAGGGCGCTCAGGAATAAATTGTCTTCAATGAGTTTAACATGCCACTGAATATAAATTTCTAGAGAAGTTAGGAACTATTTCAACAATTGGCCACTACTGAAAATCCCTGAGTAACTACCAGGAAATGGGGTACGTAATAGAAGTTCCCATTTCACAAGTGAGAGAACTGAAATCAAGCTAAAAATTCATTTATGAAGACCTCCAGAACCTTACAAAAGATAACCTCCCTTTTATAAGTAGGAATACGTGGATCAAACCCTTCAAGAAAAGAGTTATTTTGTTCATATATTTTACATAGGTCATTTTTAGTTTGCTGCATTTTTTTTCAGTTTGAATAATAAATTATGATCTTTGTTGAAGAAATAGCTATTAGTTATACAATTTGAACTTCTCCAACTGTGGCCACTGACATTTCCTACTATACTACCCAATTTATTTCAAATATCAGGGATTATTGCACATCATGACAGACCTAAGACACATGAGGAAAGGACATGTAGATTCTGCTCCTTACCTGCCACTTCCTGATTATGTGATTTAGGGGAAAGCACCTCATATTTGTTGAGTATCTATTTCCTCTTAAGAAAATGAGGAACCATAATTTCCATGGATACGTTCAGCTGCCAAGACCTATTTTTTAACATCAAGAGACTAAGTAATTTATCAATCGTCATTTTTATCATCTTTATTGTGCTTCTTTCTTGTTTTCTTTAACTATTTAATATTTCCAACTTTTATTTTTTATCTTGGCTTTTCTATCCAAAATATGTTGCAAAATGTTCTAAAATTCTCTTTGCCTCCTATCCTAGCATCTAACAGTCCCAGGTTTGAAAACCAGGATTTCCAGAGGGCATTTCCATTGTCATTTCCTGTTAAAACAGACTTAATGTTTTTTGTGAACAATGAAAATGCCAAATTGTAACATGACACAGCCGATAGGCTTAGAAGCCAGCAAAGGTTATAAAAGAGATAGTTACCAAGCAGATACATTTTTCAGAATACATATATATGGAAAAATAATTTCTTTGGAGGAAAAAAGCAGATAAGGATAGGTGATTCTATAGTTGTTCAAAGAGATGACTTTATATAGACACATGCATGCAAAAATTAAGCAGGAAGAAAGAAAAGGTGGTGAATGACAAAGAAAAATAAAGAACTCACATATTTAATAACAGCCAGTTCCAATCAGTGTTTGAAGAGATAGCCTTGACTTCTCGAACTCATGACAATAAATGAAATATATATATTTAATTAATTAATATATAAATTATATATTTTAAATCAAAATTCTAAATAAGATCTCTTAGAGGAAAAAGGCAATGAAAAGGTCTCATGGCTTCGTATCTAGCTTTCAAGTTATATTTTTAATAAATATATCTTAAAAGCTAGATTTATGTATGCTCAGAATCAGAATAAGAACTATATCACAAAACTGCAAGGAAAATGTCAGCTGCATATGGGCCTTTGTTTCTTGTCTTTTTCCCCTTTGATTCAATAATGGCCAGCAAGATCTACTTTCCCAAATGCACGGGGTTTGGGGCTTCCTGGAATATCTGGTCTGAAAGCGTGAAGAGCATGATTTAAAGGCACTGGAGGGACCTGGATGTAATCCCTATGGTGCTTCTTGGACAAAGGAGAAAAAAATAACTCTAGTGATTTTAATTTCCTATCACTCTGACTTTTCAAACTTTTAAAAATGCATTCTTTTAGATTGTTTCAAATATATGATGTTAAATATCAAAGGTAGGTTTTATGGTCAGCGGCCAAAAAGTTTTAAAATCAGTCTTATTCCTTTCTACACAGGGAATGAACCCTAATGCATTCATTGTACTTATTAAGTCTTCCTCTGCTTTCATCACTAAAGCTAATTATTTATTGACATTGAAAGTATTCAGCTTTTTTTTGTTCATTTGTTTTGGCTGCACCCGAGGCACAGGCAAGTTCCCAGGCCAGGGGTCGAATCTCAGCCACAGCTGCAAACTGTGCCACACCTGCAGCAACACCTGATCCTTAGCCCACTGTGTGGGTCTGGGGATTGAACCTGGATTGTCTCAGAGACAATACCACCAGATCCTTAGTCTGCTGTGCTACAGAGGGAGCTCCTAGGCTTTTTCTTAATGGAATTAAAGTGAAATTTTAATGTCCCCATTTCCACAAAGCTATCCTCTTTCATTGCTTTTCCTGAAACCAATTCTATACCCAAGTCATCCAATTACATTCACAGTAGATAATTTCACCGGACCATTTGTTTTACCTTCCATAGATAATCCGAGGACTTTTGTTGTTACTCTGTTTTTTTGGTGTTGTTCTTCTAAAATATTGGTGTTCTTTTTTATGTTCTAAATGAATTATTAACTCGATGATATTAAGGTCTACTCTTTCTCAATTTGTATCTGATAATTAAATTGTAATGACGACAAGTGTAATGACAAGTATTGAAAACAGTCATCACAATCTGCTGGTAACTATGGTAACAGTAATAGTAATATTTCCACAGAAGCGCATACGAGGCAATTTGACAAGGATAGATAAGTACTAACTAGTATACTTTGACTGTGGCTAAAGTCCTTTACCAATGCAATGACTGTGAAGAGTAGTATCACACTTGACACAGTGAGAACTTAGTAAGTATTTTTGGATATTCAATTTCAAATAAGGTAGTAAAATAATATGCTGAATATTTCAAAACCATGTTTAAATTAATTGTATAGTTAGAACTCAAGTTGTACATTTGTTTCCAAATTACACAGTCCATTCTAATAGAACTTCAATGGCAACAACAGAATAACTTCCTGAAGTAAACTTCATGGTCTTGATTATCTGATGATGGAAAAGTAACATACAATTGAAAGGATTTATTGCTACATTTTTCTTGAACTACACATAATTATGTTTCACCACCTAAACAAGTTAATTGTTGTGCTTTTGGTATCAAAAATATCACAAGGAGGAATGATTATTTCTGTGTGTGTGATGTTTGGGGTGTGTGTGCATGTGAATGCTAACAGGACAGTGGCTGAAAGAGGCAACATAGCAACAGTATCAAAACCTAGTTAGATATAAATCGTGAGTACTCAAAAGAAGGAAAACAATTTTGGGTGAGGTGCCAGAAGTCCGGGATGATTTCATAGATACCACACAAATGTTGAAGCCAGAATGTCTATGTGACTTTGGTCAGTGAAATCATGGGCAAGAGACTCTGTGTAAAATTGGATGGCAGCTGGCTCACAAAGCTTCACTTGGATAAAGCACAGCAGAACAACGTGGAGCCCCAGGCTGAAACTTTTTCTGGGGTCTACACAATACTCACAGGCAGGAATGTTAATGTGGAATTGTGAGTTTCTGCTGCAAACAAAAATGACTAAAAAAATTATATTCACACATATACAAAACTCTATAATGGATCAGACCAAATGTAGACATACCACCACTCTTAAATTAGCAATTAACATCTTGTAGGCAGATATCCCCTCTGCTTATGTGGAGTTGAATATGTTTTAGAAATGAAGAAATAATGTAACTTGAAACAAATACATTGAAGCCTTAGATTGATCTATGAAGGCTATTAAAAAATACTGGTCAGAGGAGTTCCTGCTGTGGTGCAGTGGGTTAAGGATCCACCAGAGTTTCAGCAGCAGTGCAGTTCAATCCCTGGCCTGGGAACTTCCATATGCCAGGTAGAGGTGAAGAAAAAAAAAAGACTATTCATCAGAGTTCAAAAGAAATCTTTAAGGGGCAGAGATAAATATGCTTAGTGAGGGGAAATTAAGAAATTATGTCCTCAAATTCAAAAATAAAATAATTTCTAAAAAATTATGAATTTGAAAGATTCAATTTCTGAGATATTATAACTCAATAAACATAATTAAGAGTTTTTGCACAGGATATTAGACTCATTAGGAAACTAACTGTACCTAGAAAAAGAATCACTAGAATGGCCATGATCAAAAAGACGAAGTGTTTGTGAGGGTATGGAGGAAAGGGAACCCTTTTGCTGGTGGGAATGTAAATTAATATAGCAATTGTGGAAAACAGACTGAATATTCCTGAAAAATTAAAAATCAAACTATCATATGATTCAGCAATCCCATTTCTGGGTATATATATCCAAAGGAAATAGAAATGCTCTCTTTATATATTTAAATTTTTTTGTTATCGTTGATTTTCAATGTTCTGTCAATATCTGCTGTACAGAAAAGTGACCGATATATATATATATACATATATATATGTGTGTGTGTGTGTATACACATTCTTTTTCTCACATTATCTTCCAGCCTGATCCATCACAAGTGATTGGATATAGTTTCCTGTGCTCTACAGCAGGATCCCATTGCCCATCCACTACAAATGCAAGTTTTCATCTGCTAACCTCAGACTCCCAATCCATCCCACTCCCCCTACCCCGAACAGCAACCACACGTGTGTTCTCTATGGCCATGATCTGTTTCTGTTTTGTAGGTAGATCATTTGTGCCACGTTTTAGACTCCACATGTAAGTGATATCTATATTGTCTGTCTTTCTGTTTCTGACTTACTTCCCTTTGTATGAGAGTCTCTAGTTCCATCCATGTTGCTACCAATGGCATTGTTTTGTCCTAGTTTATGGCTGAGTAGTATTCCATTGTATAGATGTACCACACCTTCTTAATCCATTTTCTCTTGATGAGCATTGAGGTTGTTTCCATGTCTTGGCTACTGTGAATAGTGCTGCTATGAACATGTGGGTGTATGTATCTTATTCAATGAAAATTGTGTCTGGATAGATGCCCAGGGATGGGATTTCTGGGTCATGTGGTAGCTCTAGATTTAGTTTTCTGGGGGACTTCCATACCATTTTCCATAGTGGTTGTACCAATTTACATTCCTACCAACAGTGAAGCTAGGTTCCCTTAACTCCACATCCACTCCAGCATTTGTTGTTTGTTGACTTGATGGCCACTCTAACTGGTGTGAGATGGCACCCCACTGTTGTTTTGATTGCCCTTCTCTAATAATTAGTGATGTTGAGCATTTCTCATGCGCCTGCTGGCCATCTGTATGTCTTTGGAGAAATGTGTATTTAGGTCTTCTGCCCATTTTCTAATTATTCATTTGTTTTTTTGTTGTTGAGTTGTTTGTATATTTTGGATATTAAACTTTGTCAGCTGAATAATTGCAAAAATTTTCTCCGATTCTGTGGGTTGTTTTTCATTGTTTTGTTTCCTTTGCTGTGCAGAAACTTTTGAATTTAGCAAGTCCCACTATTTTTTGTGTGTGTCTTTATTGTAGGAGGTGGGTCAAAAAAGATGTTGCTATGGTTTATGTAAAAGAGCCATTCTGCCTATGTTTTTCTCTAGGAGTTTTAGAGTATCTGCCCTTACATTTAGGTCTTTAATCCATGTTGAGGTTATTTTTATGTATGGTGTTAGAAAATATTCTAATTTCATTGCTTTGCATGTCACTGCCATTTTCCCAGCACGAATTTTGAAGAGATTATCTTTCCTGCACTGTATATTTTTGCCCCCTTTGTCATAGATTACTTGACCGTAGGTGCTTGGGTTTATTTCTGGGCTTTCTCTCCTGTTCCATGGATCTCTATCTCTACTTTTGTGCCAGTACTATAAGTTTTTGATGACTGTAGCTTTGCAGTAAAGTGTGACATTAGGGAGCTTGATTCCTCCCATTCTGTTTTTTCTTTTCAATATTGCTTTGGCTATTTGAGGACTTTTGCATTTCCATACAAATTTCATTTATTTTTAAAATTATTTAAAATTTTTTTATAGTTGACTTATAATGTTCTGTCCATTTCTGCTGTATAGCAAAGTGACCCTGTCATACGTACATATACATATATACACATATACCATACTCTTGGATTGGGATAATCAATATAGTCAAAATAACAACTCTACCTAAGACCATCTACAGATTCAATGCAAGTCCCTATCAAATTACCAATGACATTCTTTACAGCAATAGAAAAAATATTTTAAAATACATGATGGGGGATAATGTGAGGAAAAATGTATATATATATTATATATTTTTCCATCTATTTGTGTCTTCGATTACTTTCATGAGCATCTTCTAGTTTTCAAAGTACAGGTCTTTTGTCCCTTTGGTAGGTTTATTCCTAGGTATTTTATTCTTTTTGATGCAGTGTAAAATGGGATGGTTTCCTTAATTTCTCTTTCTGATCTTTCAGTGCTAGTATATAGAACTGCAATTGATTACTGCGTCTTAATTTTGTACCAGACGCCAATGTCATATGCTATCACGTTGATGTGGAATCTCAAAAAGGATGCAATGAACTTCTTTGCAGAACAGATATCAACTCACAGACTTTGAAAAACACATGGTTTCCAAAGGAGACAGGTTGGGGGTGGGGCAATAGGCTGGAGGTTTGGGATAGAAATGCTATAGAATTGGGTTGTATACATGTAAGGATAACTTGATCCCCTTGCTGTACAGTGGGAAAAAATAAATTAAAAAAAATAAATAAAAGTAATAATGAAAAAATAACCCCCTTTTCACCTTGAAAAAAAAGAATTGGGTTGTGATGATAATTGTACAACTATAAATGCAATAAAATTCATTGAGTTAAAAAGTTTTGTATCCTGAGACTTTACCAACTTCCTTGATGAGCTCTCATAGTTTTCTGGTGGTGTCTTTTGGATTTTCTAGGTATAGTACCATGTCATCTGCAAAGAGTGATAGTTTTACTTCTTTTCCAATTTGTAGTCCTTTTATTTCTTTTGCTTCTCTGATTGCCATCGCTAGGACTTTCAAAACCATTTTGAATGACATTGGTAAAAGAGGACAGCTTTATCTTGTTCCTGATCTTAGTGGAAATGCTTTCAGTTTTTTTCACCATCGAGAATGATGTTAGCTTTGAGTTTGCTATAAATGATTTTTATTATATTGAGGTAGTTCCCCTCTATGCCCACTCTCTGGAGAGTTTTTATCAGGAATGGGTATTAAATGTTGTCAATTTCTTTCCTGAATTTATTGAGATGATCATATGGTTCTTATCTTTCAGTTTGCTGATGTGGTGTGTCACATTGATAGATTTGCAGATAGTGAAGAATCCTTGCATCCCTCAGATAAATCCTACTTGATTATGGTGTATGATCCTTGTAATGTATATTTGCATGTGCTTTGCTAATATCTTGTTGAGGATCTTTGCATCTATGTTCATGAGTGATAGTGGTCTGTAATTTTTTTTTAGTGTTTTTTATTTATTTATTTTTTAATCAGGATAGTGGTGACTTCACAGCATGAACTTGGATGTGATCCTTCCTCTGCAATTTCCTGGAAAAGTTTTAGAAGAAGAGGTGGTAACTCTTCTCTGAATGTTTGGTAGAACTCAGCTGAGAAGCCACCAAGTCCTGGACTTTTGTTTTTTGGAAGTTTTAAAATCACATTTTCAATTTCAGCACTGTGATTCATCTATTCATATTTCTATTTTTCTCATTCAGTCTTGGTAGGTTGTGCCTTTGCAAGTATCTGTCCATTTAGTCTAGGTTTTCCATTTTATGGTAGCCCCTATGTTAGATCTTTTAAATTATACCCTCAAAAATGCTGAGGTAAAATAACCTGTTTAATAATATTCCTTTGCTTTAGACTCTGCCTTGGTATAAATTCTGTCATGAATTTTCTGGTTCATTAAATCTTCTTGGTTATATGGTAAAAAGTGATGTGATTCATGAAACACCTAATAGGCCGAGATTGAATTAGATAGTTTCCATCCTGTAGGAGTCCTGGGTCCAGCCAGAAGAAAAACTATAATTTGAACAGAATAAGATCCCATACAGTTATTAATTATTTTGGTGTCACAAGTGAAAAGAAAATATTTACATATTAAATGACATACTCTGCCACTGAACTTGAATGATTATTTTGTTGGACATGTTATAAGCATATTAAAGCTTTACTTGTTCATACCAATAACTCTGTTCCAGTCTATTTTTAATTGCTTAAGTGCCTGGTTTTTCTTGTTCTTGCTAATGAATATCTCCATTCCAAAAAGATCAGGACTATGGTAAAGGCAAAGATTAATTTTAGACTTTGTTAACGTGTAAAATATGTTAGTTACAGTTACTAAAGTCACTAAAGACGTTACTAAAGTAATCCATGAAAGAATAGAATTACAGTGTTTAACCTCATAATGGGAAAAGTAGAATGAAGAAAACAAAACTCTTGAGAAATATAAACCTATGCCATCCAAAAGAATTCAAGAAATATGAAAAAAAGGACTAATAACAAGGGGTTACAAAGCGAATCCACAAAATCCCATAATACCATAGTAGAAGCAAAGCAAATCTAGCTAATTAACATATTCTTCTACTTACATGGTTACTTTTTTTGCTGTGTGTTGTGTGAACACCTGAAATCTACTCTCTCAGCAAATGTGTAGTATTCAATACATTAAATCTCTAGATTTATAATATTTGATGCATTAAATCTCCAGATTTAATTATCCTGCATGACTTTGTACCTTTTGACTAACATATCTTCATTTTTCCTACTTCCCCACTTCTGGTCACAATATTTCTGATCTCTGATTCTACTTACTTTACTTTTTAAGATTCCACATAGAAGTGAGATCATGCAGTTGTTTCCTTTCGGCGTCTGGCTTACTGCAGTCAGCTAGCATAATGTTTTGCTCTTTCATCCATGTTGTTGCAAAGCAGGATCTCCTCTTGTTAAGGTGGAATAACATTCCATTGTGTATATATGTACTATCATTTCTTTATCCACTCATCTGATGATGGACAGACACGTAGGATGTGTTTTCCTCTTGACTACTGTGTATAATATTGCAATGAACATGAGAATGTAGAGATCTCTTCACAGTACTGATTTTTGTCCTTTAGGTAGATGTGTAGATGAGATAATATTGGATCATATGGTAGTTCTAATTTTAGTTGTTTAAAGCGTCTCCATACTTTTTCTCATAATGGCTTGACATATTTGCCTTCCCACCAACAGTGCCTATGGGTTACAACTTCTAGACATTCTGGCCAATATTAACTTATTTTTAATTTTTATAATGGCCCTCCTAACAGGTGTGAGGTGATATTCATTGTGGCTTTGATTTGCATTTCCCTGATAATTAATATTGTTGAGCACCTTTTCACATGCCTCTTAGGCATTTTGATGTATTCCTTCAAAAAATATCTATCCATTCCTTTACCCAATTAAAAACTGGATTATTTATTTTTTGTTGCTATTGAGTTGTATGATTTTCTTATATATTTTGGCTTTTAACCCATCATCAGATCCAAAGGTTGCAAACATTTGCTCCCATTATTTTGCTTGCCTTTTCACATTTTGGTTGTTTCTTTTAAATTTTTATTCCCACATCTGTGGCATGTGGACATTGCTGGGCCAGGGATTGAGCCTCCACAACAGCAGTGACCCAAGCTGCTTCAGTGACAATGCTGGGTCCTTAACTCACTGCACCATAAGGGAAATCCTGATTGTTTCCTTAATGTGCAGATTTTCTTGTTTGATAAGCAAGTAGTCTCACTTGTTTAGTTTTACATTTGTTGCCTGAGCTTTTGGTGTCATAGTCAAGAATCATTATGCAGGCCAATGTCAATAAGCTTTTACTCTATGTTTTCTTCTGGCATCGTTACAGTTTCAGGTTTTACATTTAAGTCTTGTTCCTTTTTGTGTTGATTTTTGTACATAGTAGAAAATACAGGTCCAGTTTCATTCTTTTTCATGTGAATATAACTTTACCTATCACTACTTACTGAAAAGTCTATTTATTCCCCATTGAGGTGTCTTGGCACCATTGTCAAATATTAGGTAACTGTATAGGCAAGGGTTTATTTATGGGATCTCAATTCTGTTCCATTGTTTTGGGTGTCTATTTTACGCCAGTACCATCCTTTTTGGATTACTATAGCTTTGAAATAGAATTTGAAATTTGGAAGTGAGGTGTTTCCTGGTTTGTTCTTCTTTCTCAGTATTGCTTTGGCAACTCAGGGTCTTTGGTGGTTCCATATGTATTTTAGGACAGTATATTCTAATTCTGTGAAAAATGTCCTGGAATTTTGATATGAATTTCATTGTATCTTAGATGGTTTTTGGTAGTATGGATTTTTTAACTGTATTAATTCTCATGATCTAATAAATATTTTTCTTGGAAACTTTATTTTCCATTTATTTATTATCCATTTATTTAAGTCTTTTTCAATTTCTTTCTTTAATGTCTTACAGTTTTTAGTGTAGAGGACTTTCAGCTCACTGGTTAAATTTCTTCCTAGTATTTAATTCTTTTTGATATTGTCATAAAAAGGGGTATTTTTTCTGATCTCCTTTTCATATAGTTTGCTGTAAAGAGATACAATTTTTGTATTTTGATATTTATTCTACATCTTTACTGGATTCATTTATTCATTTTTAGAGTTTTTTGTGTTTTAAATATATAGAATCATATCATCTGCAGAATTTCTATTTGGATGCCTATTAATTCTTTTTATTTCTGATTGGTTTTGCTAGTAATTTTTTTTTCTTTTTTACAGCCATACCTGCAGCATATGGTAGTTCTTGGGCCAGAGGTTAAAATGGAGCTGCAGCTGTGGCCTACATCACAGCCACAGCAACACCAGACCTGAAGCGCATCTGTGACCTAGGCTGCCACTTGTGGAAATGCTGGATCCTTAACACACAGAGTCAGGCCAGAGATAGCACATGCATCCTCACAGAGACAATGTGGAGTCCTTAACTGGCTGAGCCACAGTGGGAGCTCCTAGTACTTCTAATACTATGTTGAATAGAAGTGATGAGAATGGGCACCTTACTTTTCACTGGGTCTTAGAGGAAAAGTGTCAGTTTTCTCTCATTATCATATTAACTGTGGGATTTTCATTAATAGTTTTCACTGTCTTAAGGAAACTTCCTTCAAAATCTTATTTTGTTGAGGTTTTATCATGAAGGGTTGTTGTGCCTAAATGCTTCTCCTGTATCTACTGATAGGATTACATGGGGTTTTTTTAATATTTCATTCTGTGAAGTGGTTTACCACATTGACTGATTCACATATTTTACAGAAATCTTGCATCCCAGGGATTAATCCTCCTTGGTCATGGTGTATAATCTCTTGGATGTGCTAAATTTAGTTTGCTTGTGTTCTACTGAGGTATATTTCTTATTCATGATGCTTGACTGGTAAAACTTCTTGAGCCTTTGATGTCAAAATGTATTCATTTTATTCTCATATTTTAATTCTAACTTGGATGATATAAAACTGAAAGTTGTTTTGGAGAAATTAAGGCCATTTACCCATTAACTCTCAATTTGTAGATTTGCAGACAACAATTCTGATACGGGGTTGATGTTTTTCATAGCCTATGGTTATTTTGTGAATTTGGCATCCTAGTGAATTCATAGTAATATAGCAATTGACATTTTTAGGAGCTCTATTTTGGGATCAAAGTTTTTTTTGTTTTATTCCTTAAACATGTGAAAATGGCTATGATCTTTTGAGAGGCCACTGAAATCCACCCATGGATGACTGAATTCATTCATTTCCCTTTGTACTTTGATGTCTACCATTTTTTTGGCTTTAATTGCCATCTTTTTTTTTTCTTTTTCTTTTTTCCATCTCTTGTCTTTTCAGGGCCACACCCATGGCATATGGAGGTTCCCAGGATAGGGGTCCAATTAGAGCTGTAGCTGCTGACCTATGCCAGAACCACAGCAACTCAGGATCTGAGCCACATCTGCGACCTACACCACAGCTCATGGCAATGCCAGATCCTTAACCCAATGAGCAAGGCCAGGGATCAAACCTGAAACCTCATGGTTCCTTCTCAGATTGGCTAACTTCTGAGCCATGATGGGAACTCCTAATTGCCATCTATATGCTCGAGATTTCTACATTTCTCTTATATCTTTCGGAGTATCAGAAACACATATTTCAATTATACATTTCTGTTTCAATTCCATTTCTAGGACACCCTTCCAGCCTCATGTCTCTTCACTTTGCCATCTTACTCCTTTTCGTCTAATGTGTCCCATTATTGGTGCCTTTTCATCCAGAAATCTTTCCCTGATGTGCATCTCTCCAACATGATTTCATAGTTCCCTGTGCTTCATTGTTTTTTCATTTATAACACTGTGCTGTAATATTCTACTCCCTCCTGGGAGTTTTTCAATGGTTCCTAAGCTCTTTGAAGGCAGAATCCAGATCTCTTTTTATTCACCACTGAAGCCCCAGCAACACGTCTGATACATTCCTTGTGCTCAGAAATATTTAATTTTCTCATTAATGAATTAATGACAAAAGGGAAAAAAGGGAATGTATTTATCCTGAAATTGTTTGTATGTAGACAGATATGTGTATTTTTATTTTTTATTTATTTTTATTTAAAAATTTTTTTTTCTTTCTGCCATTTCTTGGGCCACTCCCGCGGCATAGGGAGGTTCCCAGGCTAGGGGTCTAATCGGAGCTGTAGCTGCCAGCCTACACCACAGCCACAGCAACACAGGATCCAAGCTGCATCTGCAACCTACACCACAGCTCACAGCAATGCCAGATCCTTAACCCACTGAGCAAGACCAGGGACCGAACCTGCAAACTCATGGTTCCTAGTTGGATTCGTTAACCACTGCGCCACGACAGGAACTCCAGATATGCATATTTTTAAAAACAGCTTTTAATAATGAAATGTTTCTAAAAAGTAATCACATTGAGAAAATATAATAGAAACAGTTCATATTAATAAGATTATGAAATCTTGCTGAGGACAGGGAGCATATCAAGCTAAACTACTTGCTCATATGCTGAGAATTGTAATTTCCATTTCTGTTACCTCATCCTCAGTGTAAGCAGTAACAAAAACAAACTATAGTTCCCCAAGAGGTATAGCCAAAATTGTCCCTAGAGTTGAATCAGGCAAAAGTAGGACATAATTCCCTGGCCTTCAGCACTACATTTTTGCATTTTTTAATATTACTGAAGTCATTCATTTTCCTTTGTACTTTGACTCATTCATTTAATATTGATCATGCACCTGCTATTTTGCTACCTTGTAGAAACGATTGTTATGTTGCAGGCAAGTAGTTTATATTTAAATCCCTTTCTGATATCAAAATATTCTTTTATTTGAATCATTACTCTTTCTGATGTGTTACCTACATAGCATGGGTGATATGAGCAATACATGATGGTCCTGAAGCCTACAAGGTAATGTGGAGATGGTGTATATAAGCTTCACCTTCATTATCTAACCCTCAGAGATAAGTAGTGCCAATGCTTTTATAGCCCAAAAATAGTTACTTCCTCTAATGTTACAGGCACTCACACAAGCACAGTTATTACAGAAAAATCATTTGATTTTCAATGATAGATAATAAGTGAATATGTACATTGTGTTCAGCACAGGCCCTGTCTCAATAAATGGTAACTAGTATAGTTATCTGATTTTGCTATCATCATTGCTTGACAGTTGAGGGCATGAGGTAGGAAATCAGTCAGTTTCCTGGCTCTCCAGTGTATCTTTTTTGATATCATCCCCTTGATACCAGATTTCTCACTTGAAAAATGACAATAGTAACTGTATACTTCCTTGGATTATTACAGAGAATGCTGCCCAATAATGGAAAATTTAATTATTCAATTTGGTATTAGAAGGCCAGCTTATGAATCCATGTATCTGCTTGACTCTGGTAAGATTCTTCTAAAATTCTTCCACTGTGGTAGAATTTTCTAAATATGAAAAGAGTGGCCCCACATTATGTTATTCTATATTTTCTTGCACCTATTTCTGCTCCACTCAATGCAGGGGATATGATTCATAACAGTTAGTTGATTTCTTTATCCCATAAATATTCCTTGCTGAGACAGTCTTTTGACCATAGCCTCAGGTAAATCAATATTGGGCCCAAGTCATATTTATCTGTCACCTAAGATAGCTTTCCTGCCACGCAATTTCCTAATAGCATTTTTCATCTGGGCATTTCTCAAGGTATAGATTAAGGGATTTAACATGAGGAGTGATCATAGTGTAGAATACAGCAACGGCTTTGTCAATTGATAGCGTACCTGCAGGTCTCAGGTACACAAATATACAAGGCACAAAGAATAAGACAACCACTGTGATGTGGGAGATGCAGGTGGAGAGGGCTTTGTGCCTCGCCTCCAAGCTGTAGGTCCTTAGGGAGCCCAGAATGACCACATAGGAGACCAGCAGGAGAAGGAAGTTTAAAAGACAGATGAGGCCACTGTTGGCAGCAACAAAGAGCCCCAGAGTGTGGGTATCAGTGCAGGCAAGATCCAGCAAAGGGTTCAGATCACACATAAAGTGATCTATGATGTTAGGACCACAGAAGGGTAATCTGGAGATGAAGAGGATCTGTATGGTTGCAGTGAAGGAAAGCCTCCCACCCACGACACTCCCACCAGCAGGCCACACACTCGCCTGATTCATGATAGTCATGTAGTGCAAAGGCCTGCAGATGGCCACATAGCGGTCATAGGCCATCACAGTCAGCAGGATGATCTCAGCACCTCCAAAGAAATGTTCCCCAAAGATTTGGGTCATACACTCCTCAAATAGGATGGTCTTCTTTCCATGGAGTGAATCTATAATCATTTTGGGGGTACTACAGAGGAATAGCAGGCATCAATGAAGGAGAGATGGGCCAGGAAAAAGTACATGGGGGACCCCAGGGATAGGGCTGGCAGTGATGGTGATCACGATGAGCACATTTCCTACCACAGTGATATATAGATGACAGAAAACACAGCAGATATGAGTTTCTGCATCTTTGGATTCTGTGTGAGCCCCAGGAGAACAAACTCTGTCACATTGTTCCTATTCTCCATGTATTTCATATGATGGTTAATTGCATTACCTGAAAAGAAAACCATTTTTATGAATGCCACCCTTGACTTTGGTACACTTCCCATTATACCATATAATAAATCTCTAAATTCTATTAAGTCTTGGATTCTTTTCTTGTTTGTTTGTTTTTTAGGGCTGTACCTGTGGCATATGGAAGTTCCCAGGCTAGGGGTAATATTGGATCTGCAGCTGCCAGCCTATGCCACAGCAACACCAGATCCACACTGTGTCTGTGACCTAAATCACAGCTCACAGCAACACCAGATCCTTAACCCACTGAGCAGGGGCCAAGGATCAAACCTGCATCCTCAAGATTCCCTTCCACTCTGCCACAACAGGAACTCCCAAATCTTGAATTCTTTTAGTGTGTTTTGTGTGTGTATTTGTGTGTGCTGGAAATAAAGATTGTGAGTTCATAAAGATTATTAAATTATCTCCCAGGTAAGTCTTTTTTTTTTTCTTTCAGATTTTTTCCATGATACCTTTTTTTTTTTTTTTTTAATTTTCCCACTGTACAGGCAAGGGGGTCAGGTTATCCTTACATGTATACATTACAATTACATTTTTCCCCCAGCCTTTCTTCTGTTGCAACATGAGTATCTAGACAAAGTTCTCAGTGCTATTCAGCAGGATCTCCTTGCAAATCTATTCTAAGTTGTGTCTGATAAGCCCAAGCTCCCCGATCCCTCCCACTCCCTCCCCCTCCCATCAGGCAGCCACAAGTCTCTTCTCCAAGTCCATGATTTCTTTTTCTAAGGAGATGTTCATTTGTGCTGGATATTAGGTCGTTTTATTAACACTATAGATATGAGTAACTTTTTCTAAACACACACACAGGAGGCCATCTGTGTACACTTCATCATCCCGAAGGACCTGAGTCTACATAGTAATAGCACACATATGGCACCCAACTCTGAAAAGCAGGTAGAAGTTGGGCATAAAATCTATCATTGCAAAGCTGCAGAATTTTTGCTTTAGTATCTAGGAAATGAGGAACCATGGAAGGTTATTGAGAATATGAGTGAAAGGATGGATAAGAATTTGAATAAGAGGAATCTTGGATGTTATTCTACTAAAGACCTTTGTGAGTCTTGGATGAAATGCCTGAAATCCAGTAAAGGGGTAGAAAGCAAACCCCAGGACCCCAGGAGTAGACTACCTATAATAGTTGAATGATGAGGTTCTAATGGCAGAATATGGTGTCTGATATCAGAGAGGTGGGTCTTATCATTGGCTTTATTTCTATGAGCCTCAAAACTTTCAACTGTCAAATTAAGGTTAATATTAATTATAAATGATTTTTCAGCAGTTGGAGAGAGGATGAAATACTCTATCACTATACCTGAAAAGTATTGAAAAATGAGCCCTGTGTATGGTAAGGAACAATCTTTAGCAAGGGTCAGCACTAGTGAAAAACTTACCTTAGTTGTCTTAGATGGTCCTTGATGTTTTGGGGTATACAAAACCAATTACTTTTTTAAACTGGCTGCTTCTTGTCATAAGTCAGTTCTAAATATAAAATATATGTCAGACTTGGGAAGAGCTTATTCATATAGTTCACTATCAAATAAAAAATTATTAAGAAATCATATACACTGAATATGTGCCATGTTTTTTGGCATGTCAAGTATACATCAATAAACTTGTTTCAAAAAGGAAGAGTTCTTATAAGCCTAAGGTTCTTCCCACCTTTCCTAAAGCTTCAAAAGTTCTTCACAGAAACTCTGTTGGAAACATCATTCAGGATCATTTTTGCATTTAGAATGGGTTCTCTTGAAAGGCTGTGAAGAAGTGATCTTAAATAAATGGGTCTGGTTCTGTGGGGCAAGAGGCAGATAGTTGTAGAGGTCAAAAAGTTCACTCTGTCCATGATGAATCTGGTTCTGGAGAAGCAAATGGCAATCAAACTCATTTTCATCTTGCTCTTGTCGAGAAGACATTTAAAAAGATTTCCATAAGCTTCAGGGGACCTTGTCTCATGGCTGCTGCTTTCTCTCCTAGGAATTAAATCATCAGCTTTGATAGAAGGGTTTGTTTTAGGAGCAAGTATCTGCAGAGACGTGGTGAGAAACACCCATCTTGAATGGGAAGAGGATCATCTCTACACTTGTAACCTAACCTAACCAAGAGCCCCTTTCTCTATCTAAGCCTGGACCGTTAAGAAAAACTGAATGTTATGCTGCACAGCAAGGTGGCAAAATTGCAGTGTATGGAAATGATAGGGATGGAGGTGATTGTAGAAATCCCCCCCAAAAAGGACTTCTATATAGAGAGGAGTGCCTAGGGGACTTTGGGAGATCACTGTAAGTTACAAACTGCTCAAGAAGGCCATCAGAACAAGGCAGGCTTGCTTGACTTGTGGAGGCATGAGATGTACCTCAGGTCATTGGGTGAGGTCTGCATTCAGATTCAGACCAAGGGCAGGAGTTGAGGACTGCCTTTCTGCTGATTTAAATGAGCACCATGACCAGATACAAAGGAGGAGTTTACTACCCAAAGAAAAGAGAAAGAGGCAAGCATTTTTCCAATCCCTAATTCCTTTGGGTGAAAAAAACTGTAGCCCCACCAAATCCTTGGGGCGAGGCCCCCTGCCTGCCTGCTTGCATCTCTCATGATCATCCTATCTTAATAAATCTATTTCTGCCTATTACTTTGTCTCTTGCTGAATTCCTTCTATGTGGAGGCATGAAGAACCTGAACCTCAGTAGTCCAGATGCAGGGTGTGCAGGGTGAGTGACTCTAAACGTAGGGGTTTAATGTCCCAACCTCAGTTTAGGATGGGTTAAATCCCATCACGTTGTGTTCAAGTCCCAATCTGGGTTTAGGCTGGATTCAAGTCCCAGCACATGGGTTCAAGTCCCAACCTGGGTTCTGGCTAGGTTTCAGGGCATTTAGCGCTGTCAGTTTCAAATGGTTGATGTAGTTTCCTGATTGAATTGTATCACAAATAGAGCTTCTATTTTACCTCAAATATTAAACTTTTTCTGGATGCCCACTAATGACTGCTCGAAAGCTCGATCAGCAATGGCATAAAATTAATGGCAGCCATTTTGAAGTACTTGACTCAAAAGTTGTTTTTCCCAAGCTGCCAGTCCATCTATTGCTTATGGAATGGGTGGTCAATGGGGACCTGCTCTATAGCACAGGGAAATCTACTCAATATTCTGTGATAGTTTATATGAGAATGGATATGTGTATATGTATAACTGAATCACTTTGCTGTGCAGCAGAAGTTAATACCACATTGTAAACCAACAATATGTATACAAGTATATGTAACTGTGTCTCCATGCTCTACAGTAGAATACATATAAAAATAAATGATTAAAAAAGTCAATAAAATCTAAAAAAATTAAAAATTTGTTTTTCATATTTCTTAGAAGGGAATGCAAATGTTCAGGAACCCAGATTACAGTTACTTTTGGGATTCATGAACTGATCATTGTGGAATTCTGGGCAGCATTAAAAAAATGTGGAGAGATATCTGAAGCCATATGAAGAAATGGAAATCAGACATTCCATGTCCCTGTGACCTGGTAGTGTTAATTATTTTCATTGTAGCTCTGCATGAGGGTATGTAGTATGCAGTTTCAATTTGTATCTCTGTGATCACTAATGATGTTGAACATATTTTTCATCTTCTTATTGGCCTTTTGTGTATCTTTTTTGTGATGTTACTGTTTGAGTTCTTTGCACAGTTTAAAAATATGGGCTGTTTTTTTTTATATTTCTGAGTTGTAAGTATTCTATATATTCTAGACACTGGTTCTTAGCCATATATTTAAATGGCACATGTGTAAAATGTTCTCCAAGTCTCTGATTATGTGGCTTGCATTTTCATTTTTTTAAAGATTTTTATTTTTTTCTATCACAGTTGATTTACAATGTTCTGTCAATTTCTGCTGTTGGCATTTTCATTTTTAAACATAGTTTCACCTGATGAGCCAAGGTTTGACCAATTTTAACTTTTCATTTTTCTTAGGGTTCATGCTTATTGTGTCATATCTGAAAAATACTGGTCTGCCTCAAGGTCAAAATAGAATTTTTTTTTGTCTTTTTGCCTTTTCTAGGGCTGCTCCTGTGGCATATGGAGGTTCCCAGGCTAGGGGTCTAATCAGAGCTGTAGCTGCTGGCCTACACCAGAGCCACAGCAATGCAGGATCCAAGCCATGTCTGCAACATACACCACAGCTCATGGCAATGCCAGATCCTTAACCCACTGAGCAAGGCCAGGCTTTGAACTCGCCTCCTCATGGATATTAGCACCTAAGGACTTTGTGTTTCAAATTCAACATGGAAGTTTCTTTTCCTTTGACTTGAATTTCCAAGGCATTGGAACTTTGAAAATACTTGCCGAATCATTTAAATAACCTTGTGCCACCATGATACTCTCTGCTTCCTGTAGCTCTATCCAGTCAGTGGAGACTTGAGGAATACACTTGATAAGACTTTAAATGTAATGGTTATTTCTTATTCCTGAATACATTGGAAATTCTCCTTAGCTACAGATGTCACCATGGTGAGTTACCTAGAATTGCTGACTTTTGGCCCAGTTTTCACCTTTTCATTTTCTTCCAGGGTTTTATAGTTAAAATCATTAAAGCATAACTTTCTGGTATTTGATGGGAGATACTTTGAGATGTTTTAGGATATTTTGCAGAAATATTTGTTCTCCTTACTCTATATGGATTTATCTATGGCTAATCAGGAATTGGTTTAGGCTTTACAGATTCCTCTGTAAATTTCCAGGTTAACATGGGAGAGAGAAGAAGGAGAGCATTTGGATTCTATTTTTCAAAGGAAGAATTCAGCTCAAAAACTGAGATCCCAAAAAGGAATGGATTAAAATATAACATTAAAAAAAAAGAGTGGGAATTTCTGCTGTGGCTCATCAGTAATGAACCTGACTAATATCCATGAAGATGCATGTTTGATTCCTGGCCACACTCAGAGGGTTAAGGATCTGGCATTGCGGTAAGCTATGGTGTAGGTCACAGACATGGCTCCAATCTGGGGTTGCTGGGGCTGTGGTGTAGGCCAAGTTCTAAGTTGACCCCAGCCTGGAATCCTCCATATGCCATGTTTGTGGCCCTAGCAAAGCAAAATAAAAAAAAGAAAAGAAAAGAAAAAAAAACCCTCTGCTGTGGTTTGGTATCTTTACTCAACTCCAGGCTCAAGGACTATTTTATTCTGATTCTATTCAGACCTTCGTGGATCTTGGTCTAACAAGACAAGATCTTATTTCTGCTGCAATCAGTGCGGTCTCAGCAATATGGCTGCATTTCTGCATCCCTGACCTCAGACAGTCCTTTTCCTGAGAGTTCAGATAGATATTTCTGAATGTAGGACATAAAAGTTAATTCTCTTTTCCCCTTATATACACTGGTCTTAAGGCATCTGAAGGGAGATAAGATGTGATGGTGGGAAAATAAAATCAGTTTTGGCCATAGAAGATTTGGACTCTTGTGTACTACTGACCAGTTTCTACTACTGATCAATTTCCTCCTTGGACCCCAGTTCCCCTATCTTTAAAGAGCATTTGAGGCCATCAAATACAAAGTGCTAGATTTTTTTGTGTATAAAATTCTAGTTCTTGTCCAACAGACCCTTGAACGCATCAACATTTGATAAGTTACAAATGTTACATTCCACTTCATTCCAGTGCATTGTTTACAACAAATTTACATTCCATTTCATAGGTTAGCAGAAGAACTGCCATGGATTATGCATGGCCATTTGTGGTGGTTTTTCCAAACTCTGGCATTGCTGATTTCTAGAAGTAAACTGGATGTACACTGGAGAGACATAAGTTCAAAGAGCTAGAAACAGACAATGATTTTGAATATAGTCTCCTCCATTTATCTTGTCTTTTTTATTGTCATGTCTAGGGAAAGTCAGTTAACTTCTAGTCACTGATGCCCTTTCCTTTAAAATATAGATAATATTGTGACAACCTCATAGGATTGCTTTTCAAATTCTGGCATTGTTGATTCCCAGAAGGAAACTGTGTTTCTACTGGCAAGGCACAGAGCACCAAAGAACTAGACACAGGCATCCTGAATTTGAATGTAGTCTTCTCTATTAGTTTATCATTATGACTTTGGGCAAGACATTTATCTTCTTGTGAGCACAATTTCCTTTCCTTTAAAGTATAGGCAAGAGTGTACAACCTCATAGGATTGTTTTGGAGACTACATGAAGTAATGCATGTAAAGTACTTGGTATAGTGCCCAGTAGAGTGCAAAATTCAACCACAATGAACATGTATCATAGCAACTACATGGTGTAAAAAATTCATCTCTGCACTCCATAGAAATGAGAAAAAGCAGATTTATACTAAAAGTTTGCATTTCACAGTGTTTGAGTATATGGAATATGGACGGCAACAAAGGTTTCTTGGCTTAGGGAGAAGTTTGTCTGCTGAAGTTCTTGCCTCCCAATTGCAGTCTGAATGCCTTTTTGTGGAATATCAAGATTATCTTGCTGCTGTTCTCTTGGGTGCTGTTGGTTAAGGATCTAGCATTGTCACTGCAGTGGCTTGTATCACTGCTGGAGCATGGGTCTGAGGCTGCAGCCATGCCCCCACCCCCCAAAAAAGGATTGTTTTGATATATCGTAACTTTTGTCCATTTGTCTTTTTTTTTGTCTTTTTTGTCTTTTTTTGTTGTTGTTTTTGTTGCTATTTCTTGGGCCGCTCCCGAGGCATATGGAGGTTCCCAGGCTAGGGGTCGAATCGGAGCTGTAGCCACCAGCCTACGCCAGAGCCACAGCAACGCAGGATCCGAGCCGCGTCTGTGACCTACACCACAGCTCACGGCAACGCCGGATCGTTAACCCACTGAGCAAGGGCAGGGACCGAACCCGCAACCTCCTGGTTCCTAGTCGGATTTGTTAACCACTGCGCCACAACGGGAACTCCCATTTGTCCTCTTTTTTTTTGGAGAAGTATGGATATTAGAGGATTTAAATGGTAACAGGAACTCTCCTGGTCTTTGGACTAAGATGAAAAAGAAATTAATCCCATGCTTGGGTCTATCAATTAGCAAAGGCCATCAAAGTCATTTATTTTGACATAGAACAAGTTGTTTTGTTTGGGTGTTCATTTTTGTGTTGTGTGGGACAAAAGGAGCCAGTGAAAACTGTGCAAGAGAACTGTTTTAAAAATATATTCTAACCGCTTCAAGGTTTGCAAGAATCTGAAGTAATAAGTGAAATCATGAGGATGAATAAATCAAGTTTGGGATTTTTGTCTGATTTTCGGTTGTTGATTCTCCCAGGGGTCATCTTCTCTAGAGGAGACTGGCACTTAGAAGTACACTCAACTTTCTTCTTCAGTGTTATTGTTCCTGGAAGGATTCTTTGATGCAATGGACTGTCCAGAAAGGGGACCCCTCTCCTGGGGCTTGGAACCCTAAAGCTAGCTTCTCAGTGAATCCCTTGTGGGATCACCCAGAAGAGGTTTCCTTTCCATGTTCCTTATTATTGACTACACATAACAGACAGAATTCATTTTACACTTCACTGCCTTGTGGTTTTCAGAATGCATAAGCAGAAAGAGAGTAATGGAATCTTAGGTTTAGGAAAAAGTGAAAATTAATACTGACAATATTTAGTTTAATATTTTACCTTAAAGTTTGAATACTACGTGTATTTCCTCATCAGGTAAATGGAAACAGACTTTGCATTGCACTGACCTATTTGATTATCCAGGCTTGACCTATTGGCTGTCAGTATAAATTGTATAAGTTAAAATCAGACATCAATAAACTTTGGTAGACTAAAGATGGAATTTAGGATGATTATAAGGGATCCAGGGGGCAATCAGGGCAGCCTCACCCTCTGCCCTGATCTTCTCAAGCCCTTGTTACCCAGTCAAGCCCTCACTCTGTGTCCATTAGGTGACTTGATAACAACAAGTTCATCAGTACATTAGAACAGCTAACTGAATTATATCCAGAAAATATTTTTTGGATCTCACAATGTGCTAATGTCCACTTCCCTATGTTTGTTTTCCCATACCTATCCCAATCACTTTAAAAATTCATTATTTCAACTTGAGGAGTCTAAGACAAAACATGGAAATTGTATTTCCTGACCATAAAATTAGTAATATAAACTGTAGATTTTGAAAATATTAAAAAAATAAAGTTTACACATAATCTCTCATTCGGGAGTAAAAGTCTAAGTATAATTATTTATTTCTGCATCACCTCTTTGTCAATAGACAAAACCTATATTAAATTTTATAAGAAATTTTTAAAATTTGAGTTTTATTCTTAAATGGCACATATAAAACCTAGCATCTTTAATTACAAATTGAGTATCATTCACTAATTTTTACCTATATTATTTTTCTATGCTTATAAAATTCAAACTATTTTATCTTTCTTTTCAAGTTACTTCACACATACATTTTAAAGTCTTGTTCGTCTCCAAAATTATTACTTCTAATCACTACATTAGTCCATTATATTGATAGTCAAGGGAGTTTTGGTGATTACAAAGACAGAAGGAGATGTAGTTCCTTTCTTCTGGTTTTCATATGTCTTATAAAAATAATTTTGAGTCCAGAATTAAAAAAAAAAACTAAGAGAGTTAACTCAGAGAAATTTTGAGGTAGCTCTTCCTAGACAGTTTTGACAAGAGAAGGAATCATCTGAGAAATTATAAGAGTACTGTTAAAAGACAGAGTTTTGAAGTATTTCATCCTTTTGTGGTTCATTTTTCCTTTCTTTTATTTTTTTTAGGTAAAGCATTCTTTCAACCATACCACAAAAATGGAGAAAAAAGGAATGTGACCCAATTCATTTTAATCCGTTGTACCCAGAATCCTCAAATGCAAAACGTAGTGTTTGTGGTGTTTTTGGTTGTATACATGATAACTCTTTCAGGCAACCTGCTCATTGTGGTTACTCTTACCACCAGCCAGGCTCTGAACTCCCCCATGTACTTCTTACTGACCCACCTTTCCTTGATAGACACAATTTATTCTTCTTCCTCAGCTCCTAAGCTGATTGTGGACGCCCTTAACGAGAAGAAAAGTATCTCCTTTATTGGGTGCATGGCTCAAGTCTATGCTGAACACATTTTCGGTGCTACTGAGATTATCCTACTGATGGTGATGGCCTATGACCGCTATGTGGCCATCTGCAGACCTCTGCACTACACGACCATCATGAACCACAGGCTGTGTATTGTCCTGCTGGGAGGGGCCTGGACTGGAGGATTTCTCCATGCAACCATTCAGATTCTTTTTATTGTTGGGCTGCTCTTCTGTGGTCCCAATGTCAGAGATCCCTTCATGTGTGACTTGTACCCTTTACTGAAATTTGTCTGCATGGACACTCACACCCTTGGTCTCTTTGTTGAAGCCAACAGTAGGTTCATCTGTCTGCTTAATTTTTTCCTCATGTTGATTTCCTTTTTGGTCATCTTACATTCCCTAAAGAACTATAGCTTGGGGGCAGAGCACAAAGACCTTGCCACTTGTGTCTCTCTCATCACAGTAGTTGTCTTACTTTTGTGCCCTGGATCTTTGTGTATTTGTGCCCAGTGACCACTCTGCCCATTGATGAAGCTGTTGCTGTCTTTCATACAATTAGGCACACAGTTGCTCATAGTAGTCTCTCATGATCCTTGGATTTATGCAGTGTCACTTGTAAGTTCTTTATCATTTCTAATTTTTTTGATTTGAAACCTCTTGCTTTTTTTTTTCTTGATGAGTCTGGCTAAAGGTTTATCAATTTTGTTGATCTTTTCCAAGAACCAACTTATAGTTTCATTGACCTTCTCAATTGTTTTATTTGTCTCTAAGTCATTACTTTCTGCTGTAATCTTTATATGAGCCCGTTCCTTCTATTAATTGCAGATCCCAAATTCCTGTTAGGTTTGCTGAGGGAGGAAAACACAAGGCCAAGTTGGTAAAGCAAGAGAGATTTATTAAGGCATCAGAAAGGGACAGGCTGAGCTCTAGAGGGCACCAGCTCTGACCAGGAGGTGCTGGTCTTCTAAAGGATCTGTGGTTGGAGTTCATGGAGGGAACTTGTGGCAGGAACAATGAAGAAGGAGGAGGGGAAGGTTAAGTGAGGGGTAGGGGGTCAAGTCCCATGATAGAGGTCAGTTAATCCTTATAGGTGGTTAATGTATGCAGCATTTGTTTTCCACAGGCCATCGTTTCTTGTTGCCCACCTTGAGCACCCACATTCAAGGAAAGGGTGTCCACAGCAAGTGTCCAAGTTGGACAGCCACATGTGGGGGTGGGGGTCTGTGTCTCCATCCCCTTGGAACCCTATCACTTCGCTAGAAACCTTTTTGGGAAGGAGAAAAGGAGCATCTGGGATGTTGTGACACCTCTGCCAGCATCTGGGTAGGTCCCGCCGCATGCACTCTGAGGCCACCTGGACCTTGTCCATCTGGGAAACCTTTAGTGCCTGTTTGGGAATTTCCCTTTTGGGAGATCCCATCTGTAAGGCACCTCTTGGACTAAGGTCCCAGGCTTAGTGGGACTTGGAAGCCAATTTGGACCAAGATTCAGGGCTTGATGGGCCCCATCGACCTTGTCCATCTGGGGAAACTGGTTCCCATTTGGAAATTTTTATTTTGGGAGACCTCATTTGTAATTCTGTGAGTCTCTTTTGGCTGGCTAGGATTTCGGTTTTATTTTCAGTTTTGTGCTCAAGTATTTAATTCCATCTGATGGTACCCTAGAAAAGAGATTGCGGTCTGGACTGCGTGGTGAAGTAGGATGCTGATCTGATGCCATTCCTCAATTTGGCTGCCTCAATATAATTTTGTTGGGATAGAGATGAAAGTGTTACCTGAGAGCATTTTCTCTGATGAAAAGGGACAAGACTCCTCCTGGCTGGTTTGGTTTTCTCAGGTGACTGAGAAATGTAATGCACGGGGGTGGAGGCTGAGTCCTCATGCCATGCAGTGGTCCCATAGGGAAACCCACTCATTCATTAAACCTGCTTAACCAGGGACAAGAATGAGAACTGGCTATTCAGTGATCTGAGCATGGGTGGTGTCCTAGCTGCCACTGGGAGAGCCGAGACATGTAAGAGAGAGCTAAAGCAAGTCTGGGCTAAAATCTAGAGGAATTAAGCTCTCAAGCAGCACACTGGCCCACCACACAATGGCATTAGTAAACTTTATCTCTGACAAATTCAACTTTGAAATGAGAAATGGAGTCTCAAACAAAAATGAGGAGCACCAGAAAGCCAGGCTCCAATGAATGCCTCAGCCAGGTTTCTATACATACCAAACATATACTTGTAAGTATCTGAGTGAAAGGGAATGTTTTTGCCCTAAAAATAGTCGAAGTGGGCTCTTTTATTTCATATGCAGTTATTAGAGAAAGCTGGCTTGGAAAAGCTTTTCTGAATCCGTGACATTGGTGGGATATCCCTTCTTTGCTATGACTGACATCCCCACCACTTGGGGTACTTGAGGACCAGCTCACCAGCCAGTGGACCAGACCCAGTGGCTGCAGCTGGGACCCTTTGGTCCCTGGTCACCTTCTGACACAGACAACTGGCCAGAGTGACCCAACAGGGTAAGGGACATGAGACTTCGTTGATCATCCTTCCCTTCCCTTCTTCTCTCAAGCTGGACTCTTTCCCTCCCTTTGAAACCTTTGAAGACCCCACATATTTCTGTGTCCCCTGTTTATTAGTACTCAGACCTGAGCAAGGAATAGTCGAGAAACAATAGTATAGCCTTGGGGCCAGGATCCTGCTTCCCCCTCAAGGGATACACAGAATGACATGGGCATCTTGTACACCTAAGGGAAAAGTTATATTCCTCATGCTTCTTTTAGAAATGAATACTTTCAAACTGAACAGCCTAGAGTCCTTCCTTGTCCTTCTCTCAGGCTTAATTGCACCCTAAACACAATCCCTGATAAGCTAAAGATGAGGCACCCTGAGCACAATTGCCTGTGGGCTAAAGATGATTAGCACTTGATGTTTTTCAGGGATTTTCCTGGTTTGTTCTAATCTCTGATCAATGTGCCCTTTTCCCAAGTGCTGCTGTTCTAGGAAATAACCCAGAAGACCACCATCACGATCATGCCGAGATCTCTTGACACCAGCGTTGATGACAAAGATTCCCCTAAAGAGAGAAGAATGCATGTTTTCCCCAATCCTGACTCCTATCTGAAAGCCTGTATTTTTTCCTGCCTTTCTGTATAAAATGCCCCAAAAATGGAGTGCAGTCTTTAAGGCATTAGCCTGCTGTGGCCTCCTCTCCCTGGCAAAGCAACAAAAGCTATTATTTTTCTCCGTTAGCCCCAATTCTGTCTCTGCATTTCTATTTGGCATTGATGGAGAGAAGCTATGTTTAGGACACAAAAATGGTCATCTACCCCTTGTAGGCTTTCACCCTGCAGCTGCTGACACATCAGTGGTGGGGCTGGACCACATCTGCACCTTGTTTCATCCAGGGCCTGTTGGGAACAGGCTGCTGCGAACAGTGTCTTTCATTTCTGGGGTGAACACCCAGGCATGGGGTCACTGGGTCTTGTTCTCTCTGTGAGAAGCAGCTGTGGCAGGGCGGAGAGGGGCTGAGCTCCCAGGTCACATCCTCGAGGTCCCTGCCAGTCTGCCATGTGGTCGCTGTTTTACATTAGCTGTTCTGATGGCTGTGTAGTGGCACCTCATGTGGCTTTGAGCTGATTCCCCTCAAGGCTGATGATGTGAGCTTATGAGCCAGCTGTGCTCCCTGTTTGGGGAGTGTCCAGGTGTGTCCTTTGCTGACATCCTAATTGGAATATTCGTTTTTTATGGTTAACTCACTGGAGTTCCTTCTATATTCTGGAACTCAGCATTTCCAATATTCTCTCCCAGTCTGTAGTGATCCTTTCATCTGTTTAACAGAGTCTTTGGCAGAACAAATGTTTTTCATTCGATGAGGCCATTTTATTTGGGAAAACATTGTACTGCATTGTCTTCCAATCTGCAAACATGGTGTCTCTGTGTTTATTTGGACCTCTGATCTCTTTTACCAACATTTTGTAATTTTTGGCCTGCAGTCCTACCCACATTGCATTATGTTCATGCCTAAGTACCTTACCTTCTGAGGTGTGACTAGCTGCTGTGGTGTCATCCTTTGGTTTCCATGTAGACGTTGTGGCACAGAGGAGCCCGTGGCCTGGCACATGAGCTTGCCAAGCCCACTGTCCGTCTACCTGTGTTTTTGCTGCTATCCTGAGATTTTCTAGACAGCTATGTCCTCTGAAAATGGGACATTTGATTTCTTCCCTCCCAGAGCTTTGAATGAGAGCTTTGCTGGATGGAGTATTCTTGGTTCAAAGTTCTTTCTCTTCATCACCTCAAATGTGTTTTGCCACTCCCTTCTGGTTGGTAGAATTTCTGATGAAAGACCAGCTGTTATCCTTATGGGGGTTCCCTTATATGTGATGTGTTGCTTTTCCCTTGTGGCTTTCAATATTTTGTCTTTGAACGTAATTTTTGTCTGTTTGATTAGTATGTGTCTTGCTGCAATTCTTCTTGGGTTTTTTTGTAGAATTCTGTTGATGTTGTTTTGTTGATTTTGTATGGAATTGTCTGTGTTTCTTACACTTGAGTGAGTGTTTCCTTTCCCATATTTGGGAAATTTTTGGTTATAATCTCTTCAAATATTTCCTCTGGCACTTTCTCTCTTCTCCTTCTGCAACCCCTATGTTGCAAATGTTGGTACATTTAATGTTGTCCCAGAGGTCTCTTATGGTCTCCTCAGTTTTTTCATGCTTTTTTCTTTATTCTTTTCTGTAGCAGTGATTTCCACCACTCTGTCTTCCATTTCACTTATTCATTCCCCTGCCTCCATTAACCTGCCATTGATCCCTTCCTGTTTATTATTCATTTGGCTATGGTGCTATTCATCTTGCTCTTTAAATCTTCTAGCTCTTTGGTAAACATTTCTTTAAGTTCTCCATCTGGGTCTCCATTCTTTTTCCAAGATCTTGGATCATCTTTACTCTCAACACTCTGAATCCCTTTTCAGGTAAATTGCATATCTCCTCCTCATTTAGAAGTTTTTGTGTGTTTTTCTCTTGTTCCTTTGTCTGAAAGATGCTTCTTTGTCATCTCACGTCTACCTTTCTGCTTATCCTCCCCTTTACAGTTGGTATGGAGAGCCCTGGAGTTCTGAGGGGTGGTAATGTTTCATGTGTACCCAGAGCATGTGTTGGGAGTCATGGTATCATACTCCTTCTCCTGTAGCTGGGTGGCTGCAAAGGATATGGGTCTGTGAGGTAGGTGGCAGTGATTCACCACTGGAAGGATTGCTTCTGTAGCTTGCAGTGGTGGCAGTGTCTACTACAGCCCCTCCTGAGAGCCGGTAGCTTTGAGGGCTATTTTTCATAGCTTGCTATGTCAGCAGTTTCTCCTGCTGCCCCCTCCCTTTGCCAGGAAGGCTCCACTGCTCTCAGTAGGTATAGGAGTAGGTGCCACTGTTCTGCTAGCACTCGCCTTGCTTGGCCACTCTAGGGATCTCTCTCTCAAGCCTCAGGGCTCAGGGACTTCTCCTTAATTATGGCTCACAGGCTTTCTCTTTAGCTGAAGGATGTGTGTTTCTAGTGGTCCCTTCCCCTGCCTTAGTGCTGGGTGGAGTGCTCTTTGTAGCCGCTATGGGTTGGGAGGTGTGTTAATGGGCCTTTCCCAGCTGCCTTGGTGTGAAATGAGTGCCACTAATATGGGCCTTTGCAGGGCCACTGGCAGGGGCCCTGCAACTTGTGCTCTTCTCCAGTCAGGCAGCCCACACCTCGGGCATGGAGCAGACACTGGCAGCCCTCTCACAGGAGTGGGCATTGTCACTGGCAGATCTCTGGTGCTGATTGGGCAATGCTGGTGCAAGTGTCTGAAGAGTCTCTGGGTAGAGCCAAGACACCTATGTTTGCCTTGCTTGAGAAGATTACTGGTCTCACAGGGAATGGGCACTGCCACTGGCATCTCTTCTGGGGCTGACTGGGCACCACTAGCATGAGCCTCTGCAGATCCCTGTGTTTTCCCTGATCAGCAGGGGTGGGCACAGCAGCCAGCCCTCCTTTCACGAATGGGCTCTTCTGCAGTTGGTCTTGCCTCTGCTTAGATGCTCTCCACTGTGGTCGCCCTACACTCTAGTCCCCCAGGCCATTTCCTCATCGCCAATCCTCTTTTTATCCCCATGTTGCCAGCCCCAGCTCCCTCTTTGGGTCTGGTCTCTAAGGCCAACATTTTAGTTTCCAACACTTGCTGGCACCCACGTACAGTTGCCCATTGCCCGTAGCACTGACCGTTTGTGGAGAACCGTTTCCTTTTGAACTGCCTCACACCATCTCTCTAGAGTTCCTTCTCTGATTTTGGCTGATCTTCTTGCTGCTGGGGGAACTTGATAGGGTGTAGGAACTATTCCTCTTTCCAGCTCCCTCTTGGGAGAGCAGGTCCCATCTCCTTTCCTTTTACTTATTTTTTCTCTTGTTCTTTTTCTTTCCTCTTTCTCTTATCCTGTCTGGTTGTGTAACATCTTTCTTGTTCTATCATAATTTTGAGTTCTTTTGTCAGTTTTTCTCAAATTTTCTGTGCCATAGTTCCACATGTAGTTGTATTTTCAATCTATTTGTGGGAGTAGGTGAGCCTATTTCCTGCTACTCCACCATTGTAGACCCTTCTCCCTCTAAAATATTTTTTTTGCTCTCATTTTCCTTGCACTATTTTCCACAAGAGCCAAATATGACAACAACCTAAATGTTCATATAGGATAAATGGATAAAGATATGAGATATACCTGAAATTGAATATTATTAGGCCATAGAAAAGAAGGAAACCCTACCTTCTGGGACAACATGGAACTTGAAGCCTAAGTGAAATAAGTCAGATGCAAAAGACAAAGTGTATGTTTTTATTTATATGCAGCATCTGAAAAAGCCAACCTCAGAAACAGCAGTTTCCAGGGGTTGAGGGGTGGAAAGGGAGATATTAGTTCAAGGATACAAACCCCCACCTATAAAATGGATAAGTTCTTGGGGTCTCATGCGCAGCATGGGGACTATTGTTAACAAAAAGGTATTATATATTTGAAGGCTGTTAAGAGAGTTAGATCTTAAATGTTATCACCACACACACAGACACAATGTCATTAATGGGGTGGGGGGATTAATTAAACTTATTTGATGCTCATTTTCTAATATGTACCTCTATCAAATCATCACATTATATACCTTATAGTTACATATGTTAGATGTTAATAATATCTCAATAAAGTTAATAAAAAAAGAGAAAGCAAGTCAAATTTATCTAAATGACTAGGTAAATATTTGATTAGATACTGTCATATTTTCCTCAAAATGCTTGGCTAACAGTCCATGCTAAACAAATATGATCAGGTGCCACACTTTTATCCCATTACCCTTCCAACCCCCCCCCCTTTTAAATCACAGCAGATTGTACCCAGGATGATGCCTGACTGGGGGAGTTGGTTACTCTGTAGATTGGCCAATGACCTAAGTTTAGTCTATTCAGCTCAAGGACAAACCAGATTTATTGGGGATTTCCTCTCTGAAATTCTGAATAGGGACCTAAGAGGCTGATGGGAAGTGGGAGAATATTGTAAAAGACTTGTGGAGAAAGAATTTGCATCTTGACAAAACAGAGCTATATGAAAGCAGAATTTTTTTTTGTTTTTTGCCATTTCTTGGGCTGTTCCCATGGCATATGGATGTTCCCAGGCTAGGGGTTGAATTGGAGCTGCAGTCGCTGGCCTATGCCAGAGCCACAGCAACATGGGATTCGAGCCATGTCTGCAACCTACACCACAGCTCACGTCATGCCAGATTCCTAACACAATGAGCAAGGCCAGGGATCGAACTGGTGACTTCATGGTTCCTAGTTGGATTTGTTAACCAATGAGCCACGACAGGAACTCCTGAAAGCAGACCTTTTAAGTGAACAGAGAACATGAAGGACAAAGAGTACAAAATGTAAACCAAGGAGTTCCTCTTCAGGCTCACTGTTAATGAACCCAAACCCAACTAGTATCCATGAGGATGTGGGTTTGATCCCTGGCCCTATTCAGTGGTTTAATGATCCTGCATTGCCATGAGTGGTGCAGGTCACAGATATGACTCAGAACTGGCCTTGTGCAACAGCTGCTAGCTGATTCGACTCCTAGCCTAGGAACTTTCATATGGCACAGGTGTGGAGCTAAAACATCATCAACAACAACAACAAATGAAAAAACCCCAAATCATGCGTTAATCCATAGTGATAAAAAGAACCAGACAGGAAATACCAGTTGGTGAAAGACTTCCACATGTTATTTGAAACATAGAGAAGAGTGATAAGTAACTGATTTAACAGATAGAGGAAGTTACAAATGTTTGAGAATGGAGATAAATAGGATAGGATAGGGGATAATAGCAAGTAGTTCACCTGCAAAACTCCTGAGATGCTAAGAGCTTAGAGCATCAAGCTCCATAGAATGTAGGAGGGAAAGGCACCTTGAGTCACATGAAGACTTTTCTCTCTCTCTAGCCCACTTTCTCCATAGTCGGGCAACACCTCTACACCATCTCACAAAAGACTGGAGGTTTGTTTGCTTGCTTGTTTGTTTATTTATTTATTTTTTAGGGCTACACGCATGGCATATGGAGGTTCCCAGGCTAGTGGTCAAATCCAAGCCTCAACTGCTGGCCTATGCCACAGTCATAGCAATGCAGGACCCAAGCCTCATCTGTGACCTCTTTCACAGCTCATGGCAATGCCAGATCCTTAATCCACTGAGCGAGGCCTGGGATCGTATCCGCAGCCTCATGGTTACTAGTTGGATTTGCTTCCCCTGTGCCACAATGGGAACTCCTATTTATTTTTAATTGAACTAAAGAGTTTCAGGTATCACTGGAGAGAGCAGTGATGAAATGTACATTAGCAGGTACTAAGATGAAGTGAAAATCTACACAGTGAATGCAAGATCCCTTTTCTCTCACTGCTCCCAGGATGTCACCAGCCAGCACAGGTCATGATCCCACCATTTCTCAAGTGCACATAGCCCAAGTAAGGGGGTGGATTTTTTGTGTGTGTGTGGGGTGAGAGGGGAAAATATAAGATCTGCATTATACTGCCTAACTACCCAAAACTTATGCCTACAAATATGTATACTTGGAAATTCCAAATAACTTTCTTATTTCTTCTACTTTAAATATGAAATGAAGAGTTCCTGTTTTCACGTAAGATGGCAAAACTAGTGAATGGGAAGATGAGCAGTAGAAACTCATCTTCAAATGAAAGCAAAGGGGGACTGGATTGCTGGATCACAAATTGGGTACAGTGACTTTTTAATTTTTCTCTGTAATTAAGCTCTGATCCCAAACCTGAAAATTAAAGCTTGTAGTTAACAAGACTCATTTTTTTCCTACAACTTTTTAAGGTTAGTGGTCACCTATTAATATCTGATTATTCATCTTTTGCTACCTATATAAGATCCTCACCTCATCCTTCCTGCCAAGCAACCAGTGTATTCCTTCCAATCACCTGTTGTGCAGTTCTCTGCAGATTTCTAGTGAATATTCATCTCCTAGGTGATGTTTATCATGAAAAAAATGGTAAACAGCAGTTAGTTGTCTTATTTCCTGCATATCATAGTAAAATTACAATTGGTATTTTAGAGAAAATGAATGAGGCACTGGGTTTGATCAGGCTCATTTAGTTCTTGAAAACAAAGAATATATCTTTTTAAAATCAGGTTAATATTAAGGGCCCTGGTGCTTTTGGATAAGGTAGAATGTCATTAGTAGTTAAGGGTTCTTTTTCTTTTTTTTGTCTTTTCTAGGGCTGCACCCATGGCATATGGAAGTTCCCAGGCTAGGGGTTCAATCAGAGCTGTAGCCACCGGCCTATGACACAGCCACAGCCATGTAGGATCCAAGCTGCATCTGCAACCTACACCACAGCTCA